>NC_058135.1:77100678-77381381 GCF_016433145.1 Gracilinanus agilis
TGAAATTTGTAAAAAGAAACAGACAGACTGAGAGGATAGTTTTAAGATGAAATAGTAAGTGAAAATATAATTTTAATACAAAAATAAAAAGATGATCCCACTTTTAAATACCATATGTACATATTTGTTCTTTTAGTTGAAATATTGAAGTAGGAAATGTAAAGCATATAGTCTTTTTTCTTTTGATAAATTGTTATATTAATTGTTATCATTAGGAATAAGAATACCATATATCTGGGAAATGACAAGCTCTTTTTGGATTACTGGCAAATATCCAAACACCAAAAATAAACAACACATGTATGCCTAAGGAATGGGTGGTCATGCCATACAATCTGAAGCAAAATTCAAGGAGAGGCTATAGAGAGCCATATTGCCCAGGAGGCATATCAAGTTGGCATTCTGGGAAGAGCTGAAGATTTGCTCTAGAGAGGACTGAATTGTTAAACCTTCATTCATTTTCACAGAGGAGGGGAGGGAAATTTTGTCATAAAGTTCAGGGGGAATGTAGAATCTTATAGAAAGAATATTTCCTCATGTAAAATATCAGGACAATCAAAGAAAAATGTTTTGAAATTAAAAAGAACAACATGGACCTAAAGAAGAGCTATGAAAAGATGCCTTCTCCCCTTGCAGAGTGTGCAAAGTAGTGGTGGTGGGATCCCCATAGGTGTGAAATATTGTATTACAACATCAAATTTTTCAATTAACAGATTGGTTTTTATGGGATTTTTTTATCCTCATTAAAAAATATATGTATATAACATCCTAACAAGGGATAACCTTCTGTGCAAGTGGAGAGGAAGAAGAATGCAGGAAGAAACCTTGTTGTCAATGAATCGTTCAGTGGCATCCAACTCTTTGTGACCTCATTTGGGGTTTTCTTAGCAATGATGGCTAATTGTTTTCCATTTCCATTCCATAAAATGGCCTGTTTGCCATTTCCTTCTCTGGCTCATTTTACAGATGCAGAAACTGAAACAAACAGGGTTAATTAAGCCCATCATCACACAGCTAGTAACTGAAGGAGAAATCAAGGTAATGTAAGAACAAAAGATTTCAATAAAATCTAATTTAAAAACAGAAAAGAAATAAAATTGTTCCAAGGGTTTACAAAACATCAGTTAAGGGACAGCTTCCTAGCTGTGTGACCCTGGACAAATCACTTACCCCAAATTGCCTAACCTTTACAGTTTGTCTGTTTTTGGAATCAATATTTAGTATTGATTCTAAGATAGAAGGTAAGGTTTTACCCCCAAAAAATCAGTTAATTTAATTCAGTTTAACTCCATTAACATTTCTTAAGTGTAAGGAATTGGATGAGATGCCTCAGATTCAAATTAAATATGACATCAACCCTATTGTTAAGTAGTTCAGAAAGAAGTGTGGGGGTATAGAGTAGAATAGGTATACAACTAGCTATCACTCAAATTCATTTAGCCCCAGACTCATATTGATCTTTTTGCATTTCTGAATGACAATGGCACATGTAAGGAATTCTCCATTTCTAGAATTTGGAATGTTCTCTTTTCAAGTTAAGGTCAAAGGAGACAACCTATTCAATTTATTCCCCATTACCTGATGTATCCAGTCTGAGTCTCAAAATATCTTGTCTACACAAATGCTTCTCATCAGTCATATCTCAGCTTAGTCCTCTACAATTTTAATAACTTTTCAACCATAGATGTGGGAAAACCACTTAGTTCCAAACTTTACAAATACTGTGTGCATCGTGTGTTACTTCATTTACCGCAGTTGACTCTTGCCTTTGGCAGATAACCACTTTCATAGTACTGAGAAGATGGAAAACATTGTGCTCATGCCACTCCCCACCCCACTTCCACCCCAGGTAGGCTTTGAGTACATAATTCAAGCTTTATTTTTTATGAAAGTTCTTGATTCATGAGAAATACAGCATGGTATTGTGGATAGAGAGCCAGCATCTGAGCCAGGAAGACATGAGTTCAAGACTTGATTTTTATACATACATACTGGCTGGGTAACTATGGACATATCATTTAATTTCTCCATGTCAGATACAACTAAGATTGTAAGTTGCAGAGAAGATGCCTTGCTGCTTTGCTAGATAGAGTTGCTCAATGGGAATTCACTATGCCAAAGAAATGAGAGGTCCAGAGTCTATCACTATCCCTTTTGATTTATAACCCATTGTCCAAGTCCCAAATATACTATATTAAAGAAAAGATAATAATAATGATGAATAATAGTAATATTTAAATAGTACTTTAAGGTTTGCAAAAATTTTCATAGCTACTATCCTCACAAACATCCTGGGGAGGTAGGCACTATTATCCTCGTTTTATGATAGAGAAACTGAGGCAGAGTTTAAGTGACTTATACAAAGTCACACAGCTAGTAAATGTCTGATGCAGGATTCAACTCAGATGTTCCTAACTCCAGGTCCAGGACTCTAACCACTGGACCATGGGAAAAGTAAACAAGGAAACACTATGGGAAGAAGTAACTTCCCAGTAGTTTCTTTGATATTTTCTCCCTAGGAGGGTGGGAGTAGGGAGAGTAGGTTGACTTCCAAGATTGGTAGTAATAATTAAGGTACTTTCTACCAAATATTGTGAGAAAAAATTTCCAGAAAATAATTTGGATTTTTCCCTTATAATAATTGACATGAAAGATACTTCCTGAGTTAAATATTCTTCAATAAAAATAGCATGATTCTTATAGATTCAGAGACCCATAAAATCTTAGAATAACAAAATATCATAGACATTATGTAGCCCTATCCTCTCTTTTCACCAAAAATACCCAAGATTCTGTGACATATATACTCACCAAATTTACATGGCCAGTTACATATGTGAAGATTTAGCTATTGCTCCATATAAAAAGGACAAAATTTTTTTTACTAGATTTTTCACAAGTGGCATTTTTCTTAAACTGATCAATCATCTATGACATGGTTGGCTTAGGCCAATAGTTGACAGGACAAATCTAACTGGTCAAAATTCAAAGACCGAAATCATAAATTTCATGTCATTGGTATCAGGTTCCCTAACATAACCAAGGGGAAAAATGTATGCCAGTTTTGCTTATAAATACTTGCTAATGCTTCCTTTTTCACTGTATGCCATCATCCTCACTTCCTGTCTGATATACTTGCTTCTTTTCCTAAGAGTCATCTCCATCAATTGTTTCATCACACCACATAGCCACGTAGCCTGCAGCTAGCTTGCCAGATGAATAGCTTTCTCTATGACAACACCTTGGAGACAGCCAAAGCTAGAGTAGATGAATCACTAGACTTGAAAACCACAATACCTGAATTCTAGTTCAGTTCTATTATTCATCTGCTCTACAACTCTGGGTTTAACTTCTCTAGAGCTCAGGAAGGTGAATTAGAGAATCCTGAAGGTTCTTTCCATTACTTAGATCCTATAACTCTTTTTAAAAGCATTTTCCCTAATTTTCTTTTTGATTATAAACTTAAGGAACATAATAAACTGGCACATTTCAATATTACAAATAAGTCTTAACTAGGAAAGCTCTTCTGGGATAACCATGATGTCTCCCAGAGGTTACAGTGAATGACCAAAAATCTCTCTTACTATCTTTCACGTATCCCTGGAGGATACTCCTATATTTTTCTTTGGGAACATATATATCTGCCTAACTAATTAGATTATAACTGCCTTGGGACAGAATAGCATGACAATATAGTGTTACTACCCTGGATAAATATTTATTCACATAATAATAGGTGGAAATAGGATGCTTGCATGGCATACCCTGAGATACATAACATCCATTTTCTGCTACCCATCTACCTTTCACTAAGGGAAAATAAAACATCACCTTATATCTCTTTTCTCAAATAAATAAGAAATTCAAAACTAATCCTTAGGAAATATCAGGGAGAATCAAGTTAGGACTGCATAAACAGTACCAAATCTCTTCGTGATTACAAGGGAAAATGAAAAAATAAATTGGTGAACAAATTTAAAAGCCAAGTCAGTTTGCCTTCAAACATAAACTATATTCAGTAAAGAAGCTTAAAACATAATAAAATTTATAATATTTCATTCAAACAGCCTTGGAAACCTTAAAGGTCAAGAGTCACCTGAATAGTATTTTCTTCCATGGTAATGTTCCTTATTTTGTTAAATTATTGTAGTAACTAAAATGCCAAATTTGGGAGCATAAATTACAAAACTAATTAGATGACAAAGTCTAAAAATATTCTGCTTTTAATGTTTTCTTTTTCTTTCAAAAGGTGTCCTTTTTTTATCACTTCCTTACAGAACTTTTAAATAAGCAAAACAGTAGAAGCAATGAAGTTTCAGTGATCACCAGAGAAACAGTATGAAGAGAATAAAAATAAAAAGGTATATAAAGCTTTGGAAATATCATTCAGTCATAAAACCTTAAGCAGACCCTGAAGAATCCTGGAATAGTCATCTAGTATAACCAAAGTTGGACTCCATATAGGAATATACTTCACATCATGATTAGATGGTCATCTATACTTTATTTGAACATGTCCAATGACAATGAACTCATTACTTTGGCCCAGGCAGGAGACATTTCACTGTTGGATACCTCTATTAAGAAAGGTGCTTGGGTTTTTTTTTTCTTTTCTCTTTTTTCAATAATGAGATTAAATCTACTTCCCTGCAATGTCAAGTTACTGTTCCCAGTTCTTCCCTCAGGAGTCACAGAGAATAAACTTAATCTCTCTTTCATGTGACAGTCCACTTAATTTCTGAAGACAGCCATTGTGGTTTCCCTTAAGTCTTCTCTTTCTAGGATAAAGATCCCTAATTCCCTTATCTGTTCCTCAAGCGATACAATTTCTAGACACCTCAAAACCCTAGCTATCCTCCTCTGGACCCATTCTAGTTTTATAATGTCCTTAAAATGAGGCAGTCAAAATTGAACATAATACTATATGTATAATTTGAGTATAGTGAATCTATTACAATACTCCCTTCATCTGAATACTATCCCTCAAAGCAAGAAGGGGAAGTTTTGTGTGGTTATACAAATGCCAGTTATTATTTTATCACTAGAATAATGATGATAAAAATATCATATTTAGCTGTTGCAATAGATAGAGCTCTGAGTCTGAAGTCAGAAAGACCTGAGTTAAAATACAGTTTCAGAGATTTACTAGCTGTGTTATCCTGGATAAGTCCCTTAACCTTTGTCTGCCTCAAATTTCCTCAGCTGTAAAATGGGGATAATAATAACTCCTACCTCAGTGCGTTGTTTTAAAGATAAAATGAGATAATATCACAAAGAACTTAGTACAGCTAGTGCCATGCTTAATAAACACTTATCTCTTTCCTTCCATATGATGTTTAATGATAATCATGATAGGCAGCAAGATGGTTAGAGTGTGATAGAGTATGAGATTATAATCAGGAAGATCTGAGCTCAAATGCAGCCTTAGATACTCATGAACTGTGTGACTGGGCAAGTCATTTAACCCTGTTTACCTTAGTTCCTCATTTGTAAAATAAGCCGGAGAAGTAAATGGCAAACTACTCCAGGACCTCTGCCAAGAAAACCCCAAATGTTATCATGAAGAGCTAGACAGAGCAACAACAAAATTATCATAATGATGCAGTCATAGAGGCATGAGTTTGCTACTTCCCAGTCTGTGAAACTAGAGGTGTTTTAAGAGGTCATCAAATCCATTTGCAAACCAAGTGTTATCATTTGGGCATTTTTGTTCTTTCTCAATTGTTGAATACTAATACAGTTACCCCTCACTATATTGGGGTTCACTTATCAGGGCTTCATTGTACCACAGGTTTTTTTTTTAATTAATCCAATTCTGTATCATGGAGTAACACTTATCATGGCACACTATTGGTTAATGGAATGAAAGGCGACCAACCACAGTGCTGTGTTCCGTATCCTGGCCACTGATTGGCTCAGTGACTGTAGGTTAATAAGAGTGTGGAAAAGGTTTATACAAGAGTGGGAAGTGTTTATAAAGCCTTAAATATATATAAATAATAAAAGAAATACAACATTTCTACTTTGTAGATTTTCACCTCTTGTGGGAATCTTGGGAACGAAACTCCCACAATAGGTGAGGGATTACTGTAATACAACTATGAACATTTGGGGGCCTTTCTGATATATTGAATTTAACATGGAGTCCTCCTACCCAAAAGAATTGTAGCTATTCAGTACTTTAGTAGCTCTTTAGCAGCTATATCATATTTCAGACTCATATTATATTCAATTAAAATGCTTGGCTATTTTCCACATGACCTGCTATCAAGCCCTGTCTCTCCCCCATCCTGTACTTATTATACCGCTGGCTTTTCTTTAGCCTGGACACAGGACTTTATATTTGTACCCATTAATTTCATTTGTATATTTGGACAAACCAAATGTGGAAAATCGTTCTAGTAACTTTGCCAAGAAAACACCAAATATTCAGAAATGAAGAGGTCATTCCACAAAATGACCTCTTCCAGGCTAAGTAACAGATTCATGCAATTATAGCATTTGAAAGCTTATGCTAGATTTATCTAGTTATCTCATAATGCTATTTATACTTTGGGTTTCTCCTGTTTTTATTTGCAATTCATATTCCATAGAAATCTTGGAGACAAAATTATAATAGGGTCTATGGTCCCTAACCTTTTCCATATTCTGAAACTTCCCTTTTATCTAAAGGTCCATCGTAATCAAGAAAAAGTAGGTTAAATACAGAGCACCTGGTGCCTATTGCTAAACTATAATCCTCAGGAGAGCATTTTTCCTTCTTACTTACTAATTTTTCCACCTCACACTCCACCAGGAAATCTTTCCTGGTATGCATTCCATAATACTCTTATGTGCCTTGACTTGGCTCAGAGATAGAGAACCCTTCTGGCAAATGGCAACAAAGTGTTCGAACTGCCAAACAGCATGGAATTCCTGCTGAAATGGACCCTAAGGGCCAGCCCTGAGGAGGGTAGGATGGGGGGAAAGTGAACCTACATGAGTGCCAACATAAGTGACCTCTGCTTTCAAGAGCCTATTAGCCCTTGGCAAAACCAACAGATGTGCCTAAAGATTGGCACTTATTAATAACTATCGCTTAACATTTATTAACTTCTCACAGTGTGTCTGGCACTGTAGAGAACACAGGAAAGACCATAATTTGATTATGAGTATTAGTGTCAATGAATGGGCTTTTTATCATTCTAGTAGCTTCTGGGAGCAAAACTGGTGAAATGAAGGGCATCCCCATTGGGGTCACCAGTTTTTAAAAAATGACCTTTTGTGTTGAATGTTATTTCTCACATGCCTATGTCTCACTGTGGGCAAGGTAGTCCCCAACACCCTTGTTTTGCCACAACTGAGCAATAGTGGCTAAAATGTTTCCAGAGCACATATTTTTGTTGTTGTTGTTACTTAGTCATTTCAATCATATTCTACTCTTTGTGATCCCATTTGGGATTCTCGTGGCAAAAATACTAGAGTGGTTTGCCATTTCTTTCTCCAGTTCACTTTCTAGATGAGGAAACTGAGGCTAGCGAGGTTAAGTGACTTACCCAGGATTATACAGTTAGTGTCTGTGGCCAGATTTTAGCTCAGGAAGGGGATCTTCCTGAATCCAGGCTGATGAGCTGTGAGAAAGCATGAGCTAAAAAAGGGCATTCTCAAAAAGGCACCATCATGGAAATTGTCTTAGTATATGTATAATGATAAGAAGAACACTCCAAAGGAGATTTATCTCAGGAGAGAACACTTCTCAGACTCCTTATCTCTGCTTTATCAGGCTTTTCAAGATAAGACTGTCTAAGCTCACTCAATGAAGGACTTTGGAGCAGGAGTTCTTAACCTGGTATCCATAAACTTGGGTTATTTCTTGGCATAATTATATTTCAATATAATTGCTTTCCTTCATAGCGCATTTGTATGTTTTAATATGTATATTTTAATATACACTTGCTAATATATTTCCTCTGTTGGATATTATATTTTCTTCATTTAAAATATTCTGAAAAGTAATGCACAGACTTAGAGAATTTAGTTCATCTAGGTTTTGTGAAAATGTGAATGGCAAAATAGCCAAAGCTAAAACTGGCACAGGATGCCACACAAAGATATTACAAATAGCATCTGGTCAGAGATAAAA
The DNA here is from genome assembly GCF_016433145.1 of Gracilinanus agilis. Taxonomy (NCBI): domain Eukaryota; kingdom Metazoa; phylum Chordata; class Mammalia; order Didelphimorphia; family Didelphidae; genus Gracilinanus; species Gracilinanus agilis. The sequence goes on from NC_058135.1 coordinate 77,108,801, forward strand.
TGAGACATTTCTATGCCATAAAAAGAATACAAAATTGGATGTATTCCCCATGAAAACCATCCAGTGGAAACTTAAAGCCCTCTTAAAAACCTCTGGGTTACACCTAAGTCACAAAATTGTGATATTAATGTCATGCCATGGAAAGCAATTAAAAGAATGTTCATTTACCCAAATAATATTAAGCATGTCCTTTAATGAACTATCCTACATGTAGCATGCTAGTGTTAGGTATCAGATAGATTGCTGGACTTGGAATCGGGGAGAGCTGAGTCAAGATGGTAGCTTTGTAGCATTAACAGCTTAAAACTACTCTGATTATCCTTCTATAACAGTCTTTGAAAAGCACTTCAAAAAGACAGGAATCCAAACCCAATAGTGAGAAGAAGTCACAGGACTCTCCTGCTGAACACAACTTGAAAGGTAGGTAGAAAGAATCAATTTTTATGGAATAAGGGGAAACCAGAAGCAAAACTGCAGAGGAATGCTGACCTACCACCCTCCACCTACCACTCTAAATTCTACAGCTGGGCGTAGGCTCACTTCAGGATGCCAGGACAGAGTCTACACCAGCAAAGGTGAACCTCAGACCCAACCCTTGAAGTCTCAGGCCTTGGCAACAGCTCAAAGTTAGGACCAAAAGATCCTCTAGCTGGACGTGCTAAAGCCTCCACAGCTAGGTACAGTGAAAACATCCCCAAGAAAAATTAATTTACCCTGCCTAATCCTGAAAACCAGCAGAGGAGAGAGAATTGGCAAGCAGCTTAAAGAATCCCTAGTCCAGAGGCAAAAAGAAAAAGGCTGGAAAAATGAGCAAATAACAGGTGGGAAAAAAAAGGAACTATGGCCATGGAATAAGGAAGACCTCAGATCAAATCCTACTTAAGACACTAATTAGCTGTGTGGGAAGGAAGCAATCAGTCTGGGGAAGGGCGGGGCACGACATGTAGTGGGGGGATGGGGTATGGTACACAGTCTAAAAGGTTCACCAACACTGCTTTAAAACATTATATAAATACTGTTATCAGCTCTTTAATAGTTATTATTTTTATTGTCATCATCATCTTCATCTTAGTCTTCTTAGTATCCTGGCAATCTAAAAATCCCTATTTTATCAAAGCTGGACATAAATAGAGAAAAGAAAGCAATATAACTTAATCAGTGACAACTCATTCTGTCCAACAGACCCAATAGCAGAGGTTGTTGAATATTGAAGAGTAAAGTTGAGTATTGCGGAAGCTGAGTTATAATCCATCTTTGAATACTCAACTAGTTGTGTGACTGGGCAAATAACTTAATCCTGCTTGCCTCAGTTTTCCTAACTGTAAAACAAGCTGGGAAAGGAAATGGAAAACCACTTCAGTATCTTTGCCAAGAAAAACCCCAGAGTCATGAAGAGTCAGAGATGCCTGAACAACAAAAGTTGAATATTAGGCAGATGCATTAAACCTCTTGAGCATTCCAGGATATTCAGTATCCTTCCTCTCAAAGCCATACCATTAATGTTCTGCCCTACTCTCTCTTATCATTTGGGATACCTGAAGGACTACATAGTGATTTTGGTCATTTCTTTTGAGTCTCTTTTCCTGTTCTGTTTCTTTGGAACTATAACAAAAAACTCTAAAGTCAAATCAAAAGAAAATGTTCTACTAGACTTTCTTGAGGTGTGTTTGTGAGGAATGCTGGGAAGAAGGGGAAACAGTGTGTGACTTCTCATAATTCCTTCTTCTTACCTATGGTGACTATATTCCCTAAATGAAGCTATGACACTCCCAATCTCTTGTAGGAAAAGTGGCCTGGTTATTAACATATTTTCCTGTAATATGAAATGTTGGCATTCCCTAAACTCCTGTCACTTTCTCTTCCTTGATTCCCACCATGACCAAAAGCATACTACAGATATTACACTAAATTCTCACAAAGTCCTTTACTCCATTTTTGTTATTTCTCTGGTTTGATGGACTACCACAGAAGTCTGTGGGGTTTCTACTGAAACTGCTCATTTAAAAAACTATAATGCCATGCTGTTTCTAATATCTAAAAAATCAAAGAATAATGTCATCTAAGTCGAATGGGAACATGCTGTACAAGACTGCTGAGTCTTTCAGATGCAACATGACTTATTGTATCATTAAAACCAATTTAACTACAACAAAGTTAAGAAGCATTACAAATAAAAGGAAATATAAGAGACAAATATTTTGGCTAAGAGGCATTACTGAATCATAGTTCCAACCACATGTTTTATCAACTGTTTTCCTACAGTCTTCATTTTCACCCCAGGCTCACTTTTTCTTTTTAAAATGATTAATGTCTCTAATATATTTCAAAGAAAGCAAAACAAAGGAAAAGTAGATAAGTTCAGGGATGGCCTTATATATACGCAAGGTATAGAGTGACTACTACATGGAGTGACTTGAATAGTAGTTCAAGGCCTTGCCTTCTCTAGAAGATATGATAGGCACACTAATACATTGTTGGTGAAACTGTCCATTGGTCCAAACATTATGGTTATCGAAAGTTCACAAGGGGGTAGCTAGGTAGCATAGGCCACAAAAGTTTTATTGGGTTGCTGATATGAAAGTAATTCTTGGAGGAGTAAGGTTGTAAAGTGGGCAGAGTGTCAGGTCTGGAGTTAGGAGGTCCTGGGTTCAAATCTGACCTCCAACACTTCCTAGCTGTGTGATCCTGGGTAAGCCATTTAACCTCAATTGCCTAGCCTTACCACTCCTCTGGCATACAATTGATACTAAGAGAGAAGGTAAGAGTTGGTATTGTTGTTGTTTTCAAGTCACAGGATCATCAAACTAAGACTAGGAGAGATTTCAGAAGTCATTTAGTGCAACCCCTTCATTTTATAGATGAGGAGACAGATGTCCAGGAAATAAAGTTACTTGTCCAAGGTCGCAGGTAATTAGGCACCAAAAGCAAGATTTGAAACTAGGTCCTATGACCCTAGACAGACAGTGTTCTTTCTACCATAACTACAATACCTTTCCCAATTCATGGAATGAAGTATTATTGCACAGGAAGAAATTAAGAATAAAGGGAAATCAGAGAAGCACAGGGAAGTTTTACCAACTGGTGCAAAATGATATAAGCAAAATTCCAAAAAAAGCAATAACTGTAATAATAACAACAATGAAAATGCAAAGACTACCTCCCCCCAAAAAAAGATAAACTGTGATTCACTGAAATATCAATAATGGCCCTGGAAAACAAATAATTAAATTGTTACCCAGAATTTTATCAAATGGTTCTTTCGTAAACCTAAAATAATGATTAGAGCTGTGGTTTTTATTGGTATAGAAAATTACTGCATGAGGAAACTTTCTTTATGCAGGTCTGAATCTTCTCTACAACTAATAATGAAATGAAAATTGAAAGAGTAAGTGAATTATCCAGGGCCACATAGCCAGTAGGTTAAAGATAGGAAATGAACCCAGGTCTCTGTGGATTTGAGGCTTTCTCTCTGACCATTATACCATGCTTCCTTACTTTCATTTACCTAAATTAAAACAATTGGTATCCATAGGGATACTGAGGCAGAGCAAATCTCTAAAGTACCCTCTGAACTATCAATGGAAGCAAGAATGAGAATAAAAAAAAGGAAAACCCTTATATTCAGATTGAAACTCAGCCTGACTTCCCCACAGTGTCTCTCAATTTTCCCACTGATACATTATAGAGATAAAGGAAGGCAATAGGTAGGAAACAAAGTTACCAAAATCATTCCACTACTTAGAAGTCTCGTGTAGGAAATACATGAACTTAAAACCACTAAAAAATGCATATATTCCCCACTGCTAAGGGTGATACCACTAATTTCTGTCTGAATGTTGTTTAAGCAACAGAAATACAATGAACAATTCAATGAAGGGCATCTATAGAGTGAAGATAATATACAGCATGAAAATGAATCTTCTAAATTACCTGGGAGGCTCAAGACACCAGGAAATAGAAGTCTATATTTGGAAGCACTCATTGTTCTAAAATTCCACATCATCATTGCTATTTTTCCATCAAAGCAGACAATGAAAAAGAATGTCTACTTTAAAGAAAGCTAAAAATACCACTTAGATTTAATGAGTGAAACAAAAAAGATGATTACTATTATTAAACAGTATTCAGGTTGTTGAAGTGTTGTATGGGTCTGATGCTTCAGTTGCCATGGTGTATATTTTTCAGTTCCTTAAATAGAGCACAAAGAATTTCCGCAATAAATGACAAGAGTGAGAAGAAGAAATTCTGCAACACATATCCCTCAAACTCATTTTCTGCTTCATCTTTTTCTTAGAGTCACCAGCAGAGGGAGGAGCAATTCAATGGGAAGATTAAATAAAGCCACCTAAGTTACAAAAGAGTTTTAGAGGTGATCATACTACCTGGCGCAGGTAGATGATTTCTCAAATTATGCTGAAAATTTCAAGTAGAAACTCATTTTTTTTATATATATAGGCACACAAGTGAGCTGTGACCTGTCTTCTGAAAAAGAAAACTTTTTTCCCTATGGAGTAAAGAGATCGCCTCTATTCCATATACCACACCATGTGTAAGACCCTCAACAGAACGTTTCTAGTCCTGCTAAGCTACCCACTGTTTCTTTGCTATGACTAGACTTGGTTCTCCATCATTACACAAAAGTGTTACCTGTTTATTCATTTTAAAATCCTAATCATCCTACACTAATATTAATAGCTAGCATTTATGTGGTTTTGCAAAGCATTTGGCAAATATTATCTCATTTATCCTCACAACAACCCTAAGAAGTAGTTGCTATTATTATCTCCATTTTATGGAGAGGAAACTAAGGCAAACAGAGCTTAAATGATTTGCCCAGGGTCACACAGCTAATGTATCCATGGCAAGATTTGAACTTGTAAAGATGGGATTAACTCTACCCTGCCCATTTTTAGCTATACCTTCCTCCCATTTTAAGTTTACCAATTACATCTAAAGCTTTGCTTAGGACTGGCCACAGGGCAGTCAGTCAATTCTGATTCGTCACCCATTCTCACACACCTTGTTACAGAAGTCTCCCACTCAAGTGTAAGTGGGGTGTATATGCTTCTGGTGATTAAATCTAAAAATGGGCTGGGTGGAGTTAATCCCATCTTCACAAACTCAAATCTTCCTAATTCAATGTCCTCTGCTCTTTCCATTGTGCCATCTAGCTTTTTCTATTATCAAGGAAGAAATCAGTCTAATCATGTGAAAAAATTGAATTCAACTCATTTTCAAAGATGGTTTCCAAGGATATATTTTTTATATGCAGTAGTAGGTTATTTCCAACAGTTGTCTTACTCTGTATAGTGCTGGATGTATCCAGTAATATAATGAGTTTCTAGAACTGATCTAGGCCATATTCTTAATACATGCCAAAATCACGCAACCACTTGCTGAATTTTCAGCATTATTGATTCTATGATATACAATACTCTGTATCTTCATTTTGATAAAGATGCAAACATATTTCTGAACTAGTGTGTAAAGGAAGGTATGATGGTTTTTAATTTCACCTCATTAATTAAAGTCCTTTTTTCCAAGTTCTATTATGGTCTTTAGGACTTGGCACTGGTAACATGTTAGTCATCTGCGAAATGTATCTCCTCCCCATCTTCTAAAAGTCCCTATTTCTTTCAAGGTTCATCTCAGGGCTTATCTTCTCTAGTTAGCCATCTTCCTCTTCAGATTCTCTTGTATTTACATATTTGGGTAGTTGAAAAGATACATAACAAAGTCAAGCAGGCCTAGGATTCCAAGTTTTGCCTCTAACAGTGGCTGTGTGGTCCTAGGTAAGTCATTAAAACTTAATTTCTCCGTGTTCTGTAGAACCAGTCTTTAAGAGTGTAAGTTGCAAAGAAGATACCTGTCTACTTTGTTAAAGAAAGTTTCCTCCCCTGGGAGTTGCTCATAGCAAAACAAATCACAAGTCTATCACCTTAACCCTGTCCCTAGTTATCAGTGTTGTCTTCTTCCCTCCTTTTCTACCCCATATTCATCCACCCATCAGTTTTAGGGAGAGACTGATCCTTTATTGCTGTTCTTTTCCCAAAGCTTTGAACATAAAGTCAAATGAGTGCTAATTGAATTTAGCCAGGTGGCACTTCTCTGGAAGCCAACTAAATTCTAAAATACTAATGTAAAGGTGGTTTAAAAAAACCTGTATGAAATTATCTAATAATGGAAACATTCATTAAAAATTATTAGAATTCTAGGAATAAAACATGAATTAGCTGAGAAATAAAATCAAGACAATTACTGGAGTGAAGAGAATAGATGGTTTTTCAAAAAAGGAAGAGAATGATGTTTTTAACAACCACATATATAAAATAGGATAATAGTTTTCTTGCCTCAAGTGATATTAACAAAAAATATATTAGTGCTTTTTAAATGTTTCAAGAATGAGAAATGAAAAATATGAATGTCAAAAAATAGATGTACTTCACAGTTGGAAATCTTGAAGGGGTTCATTTTCATTAATCCTCTCCTTAAGTTCATAGAATGAAGCTCATTTTTCAAACTTCCTTATACTTCAAAAATAATTCTTATTTTTACTCAGCCCTCCCTACTTCCTTAATTAAATTATGTTCAACTTTTATTGATCACCTGCTCAAATTTGTGGTAGCTGCTAGAATACAAAGACAAAAATGAAAGAATTCTGCCAACAAAGAACTTAAATTCTGCTGGGGAGAGAGCTTTCAAAGAATTTTCAAAAATATTATTGCAGGGCATATTGGAAGGGAGAGGGAAGAAAGTGTGTATTTTGCCAAGGGTTCTTTTTCCACAATAGCCTTAAATTCGGGCTACATTTGAAGTCTTTTTTTCCATTGTGAGAATTGACAATTTGACAGTCATTTAATATTTTTAAAAGTTGTATCAAATATTAAGAAAGGAATAGTTTGTCATCATTTTTCTTTTTTAAAAATGAGCCTGAATTTATTTCAACTTTCCCTTACTTTATATTTAGATGGATCTAAAATCTCATAGGTGTGAGTTCATGTTGTTGTTCAGTCATTTCAGTCACACCTAACTCTTTAAGGAAGCTTTTGAGGTTTTCTGGGCAAAACCAGTCTTGAACTCAGGAAGACAAGCCTTCCTGACTTCAAGCCCAATACTCTGTCTACCTTGCCACCTAGTTGCTCTGAATTTATAACTATCAATAATTGACCATAACCAAATAATGAATATGATGTAAGCAGAATCAGGAGGAATAATTCTACAATAATATTACAAATACAACCTTGAAAGACTTAGAAATTCTGATTGATGCAATGATTAACCATGATTCCATAGGACTCCTAATGAAATATATTAACCACCTCCAGATAGAGAAGGGATGGACTCAGAATGCAGATAAAGACTACAGACATAGATAGGTATAGATAGGTATATATGTACTATACATATGTATATATGATATGGCTAATGCAAAAATTTGTTTTGATCAACTACATATGTTTGTAACAAGGATTGTATTTTTCTTGATTTCTCAGTGGAGAGGGAAGGATGGAAAGGGGTAGGAGAAAAAGGCACGTTTTCAATGACTGAAAAAATTAAATCTAAAAAAATAATCACTTTCTACATATCTGATTGAATTCTTGTACATTGTGGTTCACTTTAGTACCCTTTATTTCCCAGTAGGCTGCGCTTCTCTAGATTCCCACCATGCCCCCTGCAACCCCTTCAACACAGGTCACTTCATCCTTAGAATTCACACTTCAGAAATAAATCCCTCTGATTGCATAGCTCTTCCTAGAATCTCCATTTCAGGAGCATGCCCTACCTAATAAGCCATCTTTTTATTTCTTACCATGCTGCATTCCACAATGCTCCCTCACTAGGTACCTGCACCCCACTTTTAATTTTCTTTTATGTACTGTGTTTCCTTTAAGAATGTATGTTCCATGAGGGCAGAGACTATCTTTTTATTTGTAACTTGTATTCCCACATTCAGCACAATACCTGGAACATAGTAAGTGATTAATAAATGTTGGTTGACTAAGTGACTCAAGAAACCTTCTTTTGCCTCTTCTACATATTTGAGACACCAATATAGCAGTGATTCTTAAAACATGATCTGCCTACCTCCACCCCCTTGTCTGGTCATACATGTTACTATTGATCTTTTACTCAGTTTCTAGCATGTGCATCATTGTTGATAAAGTACTTCAGCCTCATTCTGTCCAATATGCATCTTTCATTGCATTTTGGGTTATTATATGTCACTCTACTAAAAAGAAGGTGAAAATGAGTCAGAGAATAGAACCCAGAAATTCTGCTTGCCAATTCTTCTAAGGAAATGAGTCTAAAATTGTAGAATTTTGCCTTTAGCATGCCTTCCTTCTCTCGACAGAAAAGCAGTAGATCACAGGTATGGAATGAGGCTTCTGTTGTGAGACAACGGCTAATGTATTCATTTATTTTGCTTAATTGTTCATCTTTATGTGTGTAGGTGGTTCTATTAATGCTTAAAGCCACTGAAATGTGGCAGATTAAAAAAATGAAACATTTAAAGAAGAAAGGAAGAAAAAGAAAGAAGGAAGGAAGGAAAGAAGGAAGTGAGGAAGGAGATAGGGAGAGTTAATGAGAAAGCCTAGAACAAATACTTTGATTTACACTACTCTATCACTGATTTTCTTAATGATATAGCAACATTAGGAAAGGGATAAAAAACTGACTAAAAATGACCGACATCAAATGATTAAACATTTCAAAAGATATTAGAATCCATTTAGTCCAGAGATTCTAAAATTTTCTTTTTAGTCAGAGTCCTTTGGCAGTTTTGTGAAGTCTGTAGACCCTTTCACAGAATCATGTTTTTAAAACACACACAATACAGAGGATTACAAAGGAACCCAATTAAGTTGAAATATGTAATTGTTTCCTATCCAATTTCATGGGTCTCTTGAAATTTATCCATAAAAGAACCAGAAATGAAAGGAAATTTCAAACCCTATACAAACTCTTGGTTGGTAAATGTCTTCACAAAAGAAGGTTGGAAACTACTTATCTAACTGAAACACTTTGAATAACAAACCTTCTGAGTTTAGCTAAATCCAGATTCCTATGATCACACCCATAGCAAAAGAAGGAGCATTCAATTCATTCATTTGTAGAAACAAATTAATTGACTCAATAATTTGATAATCAGAAAATTCAGGAAAGTATCCAATCATATATTAAAAAGCAGGTCTTTGGGATCAGCTAAGTGGCAAGATGGATTAAGAGCCAGGCATAGAGAAGAGGGGGTACTAGATTCAAATCTGACCTCAGAGACTTCCCAGATGTGTGACCCTGAGCAAGTCACTTAGCCCCATTGTCTACCCCTTGCCACTCTTTTTCCTCCAAAATAACCAATATTACTTCTAAGACAGAAGGAAAGAGTTAAAAAAAAAAGATCTCAGCCACTCTACTTGGTTATTTTTATTATTAAAAGAAAATATTTGTGCAAAAATTAATAAAGAAGAGAGAAAAACCAGTGAAAGCCTTACTGTGAAAAGGAGTTTATTTGATCCCATTCTGATGATACATTATTTATAGGAGGAATGAGAATTAGAGTGGCTGATGGTGTTCTCTTTCAAAGCAGAGGTCACTTTAAACAAAACTGTCAGTGTATTCTACTTAGATTTGTTTGGTCCAGTTTAATTAAGAATTTATCTGGATAATTAAATATGTCAATCAACAAGACATATGAATGTTTTGAAAAAGGGCTCTGAAATTTATTTACAAAGTCCTTTTATAAGGAACAATCAAATTTTCTCCCAAATCAGTATTTATCTGAATTTTACTTAAGGTCATGAACTACTTCTTTTTTTAAAAACCCAGAAGTTCTTGACCTGAGGTCCATGTACTTAAAAAAAATATATTTTGATTACTGTATTTCAGTATGATTGGTTTCCTTTGCAATCCTATGTATTTCTTCTTATGCCTTTAAAAATTTTATTCTGAAAAGAGGTCCATTAGATAGATAGACAGACAGACAGAGATAGACAGGGACAGAGAGACCAAGAGATGGCAAGAGTTGAAGAAACTTTGGTTTAATTCTACAGAAAAGTCAGTTTGCAATAGAGATCAAGGGTAATTCCAAGTATTCATAATAAGGTTATTTGGGGTTTGGTTTTACTTGGTGTGTTTGTTTGTTTTTTAAGAGACTAGATTTCACTATCTAATCTACATTGAAAGTCTAGTAGCTAAGGGGGCCTAACAATAACACATCTCAAGTTGTACTATAAACATTAGTCATCAAATCAGTGTGGTACTGATTAAGAAAATCAATGGCGGATCAATGGAATAGATTAGGTACACAACATGTAGGGCTAAATGACCTCCAAGCTATTGGGATAAGAACTCATTATGAGACAAAAACTGCTAGAAAACCTGGAAAACAGTATGGCAGAAAATAGGTATAGATGACAATCTCATACCCAATACAAAGACAAAGTCAAAACGGGTATGTAATTTAGACTAAAGGGAGATAACATAAGGAAGTTAGGGAAACACAGAATAGTTTACCTGGCACATCTATGTAGAAGGGAAGAATTTATGACCAAGCAAGAGACAGAGAGCATTACAAGATGTAAAATCAATAATTTTGATTATATTTAATTTAAAAGGTCTGTACTTACAAAACCAATGTAACCAAGATTAGAAGGGAAACAACAAACTGGGTGTGTGTGTGGGTGGGGGGGAATTTTATAGCAAATTTCTCTGATAAAGATTCTCAAAAACTTACAGAACTAAGTCAAATTTATAAGAATGCAAGTCATTCCCCATTTGATAAATGGTCAAAGGATATGAATAGGCAGTTTTCAGATGAAGAAATCAAAGCTATCAATACTCATATGAAAAAATATTCTAATTCCCTACTGATTAGAGAAATGCAAATTAAAACAACTCTGGAATTCCACCTTACACCCAGCAGATTGGTCAACATGGCAGTAAAGGGAAGGAAAAAATATTGGAGAGGATGTGGCAAAATTGGGACACTAATGCATTATTGTTTGAGTTGTGAAATGACCCAACCATTCTGGAAGGCAATTTGGAACTATCTCAAAGGGTTATAAAATTATGTACATCCTTTGTTCCTGTAATATCACTACTAGGTTTGTGTCCCAAAGAGATAATAAAAAAGAGGAAAGAACCTACTAGTACAAAAATATTTATAGCTGCTCTTTTTGTGGTAGCAAAGAACTGGAAACTGAGGGGATGTCCATCAGTTAGGGAATGACTGAACAAATTGTGGTATGTGATGGTGATATAATACTATTGTGGTATTAGACAGGATGAGCAGGATGATATCAGAAAAAGCTGAAAGACAGACATGAACTAATGCAGAGTGAAATAAGCAGAACTAGGAAAACAGCAATATTGTACTTTAAGAAATTATATTTAAGTTTTTATGCTAATATGAAAGTTCTAAAGTAATGTGGTCGCTGATTTTAAAATACTATAGCTTAAGTCAAAATAATTTTAGCAGCTTTATTTACAAAGAGGTAGAAAGAGTGAAAGTGGAAAAATGTAGCTAAAGAGACAGATTTTAACAAGCCTATCAGCCCTTCTCTGGTGAATTGAGGCTCAGCCCCACAGAGGCTTCCCCATGTCTCTTGTCCCTATGTGGATTTCCCAGTAATCCTCAAGCCAGAAGTCCAGTGATATCTTCAGCTAGAGTTCTACCAATGCAGCCTCATGCAGGAAAGGAAGACCTCTCTGGAACCAATCTCTCCAGAAGCCAGGAAAGGAAGGCCAGCTACTCGCCTAGCAAGTCAATGCAGAATCCAGGTAAAGAGTCTCCTCCTTCAGTCCAGCTCACCAATGCATAGTCTCCAAAGATGAACTCCAGAAGAAAAGAAGTTCAAAGGAGAAGTCAGAAGGAGAAGTCCCTTGGACAGGAAGTTCAGGACTTTTATAGTTCTTTTTTCATGTCACTTCCTATCCCATCCCTACTTTATGGGAACCAATCTCAGTCTTTCAGTTTGCCTAGCAGTGCCCAGGGGTGGGACAGTGGCCTCTAGAGTTGTCACCCACTCTAGCAAGTGACTTGTGAACTCTCTTACTTAGTGTCAAGTAAGGGTACTTTCAGTTCTTGATTTGATTAGCTAAAAATAGGCAAGGGAAGAGTTAATCCTATCTTCACAGTACAATGATCAACTGTTGAAAAACTTCCTTACTCTCAAAAATGCAATGGTCCAAGACAGTTCTGAAGGACTTATGACAGAATACTATCCACCTCCAGAGAAAGAACTGTTGGAGTCAGATGCAAAACAAAGCACACTATCTTTCACATTAGTTTATTTACAGTTTTATTTTGAGGGTTTGGTTTCATATGAGTATTCTCTTACAACAAAGACCAAAATGGAAGTATATTCTACATCATAATACATGTATAATTCAGATGAAATTGCTCACCATCTCAGAGAGGGGGGGAATGGAAATGAGGGAGAAAGGAAGACAATTTGGATCTTATAATTTCAGAAAATATTTGTTGGAAAGTGTTATTCATGTAACTGGAAAAATAAAATCTTAGTAGCTCCCCAGAGGAGCTTAATCCCAAAGCTGATCACACAGTTTTGTTTTTGTTTTTAAAATCCTTACCTTCTCTCTTGGAGCCAATACTGTATATTGGCTCCAAGGTAGAAGAGTGGTAAGGGCTAGGCAATGGGGGTTAAGTGACTTGCCCAGGGAAGTGTCTGAGGCCAGATTTGAACCTAGGACCTTCTGTCTCTAGGCCTGGCTCTTGATCCACTGAGCTACACAGCTGCCCCCTAGTCACATAGTTTTGACCTATTCAGTTTCTAACCTGGGCTGGTTCCTCCTTTATTAGACTGCTATTCTTGCCCTATCCCAAGTGGAGCTTTCATCCAAATGCAGTTCAGAATATCTCTGTTGAAGGCAATGACTAGTCTCAGCCTCCCCTCTAGCAGCAATTTTAGACATTCATTATCACATTCAGCATGACAATTAAGTTATAAAAAAATTTAAAGAAATAATACTTTAAGTTAAATGATTATTATTTTTAGTTTTCAAAAATATACTACTCTTCTGTTCGAAAGCATAGATATTTGTTTTATTTATATATACATATAATACAGTGTGAAATATAATATTATAATCCCATAATACATAAGATTTTTTCTAAATATGTAATAAAATATAATAAATATGCTTATATAAGAGAAACAAATTCTCACATTAACTATATCCAAAAATGTCTAATTTTTTCTTTTTGCCCTTCTCTCCCACCCTTCCCCACTCTCCAAGAAGACAAGAAATATAAAGATTGTATTCATAGTATCATAGAATACATATTTCTCTGTTCATCAAGTTGTAAAACAATATGTTTGTAATGTAATATAATGTAAACATATTGTTTACACTAGAGAAAAATTCATGGAAGAAATAAAGTAAAGAAAGCTATGTTTCCGTCAGTATTCATTCTCTATCTGTTCCTTTTATGGTGAAAGACAGCCTTTTTCATCATGAGTCCAATTCTTGCCTTATTGAAAAGAGTTGTCATTTGTGGTTGATCATCATACATTATTGTTGTTAATGTGTACAATGTTCTCCTGGTTCTGCTCACTTCACTTTGCATCACTTCACATAACTCTCTACAGGTTTTTGGCATTTTGTTGATCATTTCTTATGGCACAATAGTATTTCAGTACAATCATATCCCACAACTAATTTAGCCATTCCCCAACTGATGGACACCCTTTCAGTTTCCAGGCTTTTGCCACCACAAAAAGAACTTTGATAAATAAAAAATGCTCTACCCTCAGACCTCCTCATGTCACAGAATTGACCTTTTGTAGTGTTATTCCAGCAGAGTCAGAAAAGCATTTTTAGCTTTTGTCAAACTGAAATACCTTTGAATATGGACTTAGTGATACATTGTTCTTGCTGTCTGAGCAGCAACCTAGTTAAGTATGGAAGAAATTATAGTAAGAAAGTTTGTCATTAAGGAATAGAAGAATGATTTGACTAAAGAGATAAAAATACTAGCTGGTCCTTAGTCCAAATGGGTCAGCTTCTCATTTAAAAGTGATAGCAGATGGGGGCAGCTGGGTAGCTCAGTGGATTGAGAGCCAGGTCTAGAGACGGGAGGTCCTAGGTTCAAATCTGACCTCAGACACTTCCCAGCTGTGTGACCCTGGGCAAGTCACTTGACACCCCCATTGCCTAGCCCTTACCAGTCTTCTGCCTTGGAGCCAATACACAGGATTGATTCCAAGGCAGAAGGTAAGGGTTTAAAAAAAAAAGTGATAGAGAAGCAGGAAAAGAGACAAGTGGCTTTTTTTTTTTAATCACAATTTTTAGACCACCTAAAAGTATTCATTTAGGTTTTAGTCCTCTGTGTGGTATCTTTGACCAAGTGCCCATGAAGTTGATTAAGGCCCTGGAGATGAAAGAGATTGTTTTTACCCTTAGCACAGAACACAATGCTACACATATAGCAATATTTGTGGAATTGAACTGGCATGCTATTGGGGGAACTGAACTCCATTCTTCCTAAAATCTTCTTTAAAAATAAAACCAAAAGTCATTAAGAATTGCAGCTAAACAACTTCATAAAATGAATAAGAATAAATAGAGCTGGCCTTATGTGCCCAAATTGAATAAGAACCATTTAAAAATCCATCAATCAATCAACATGCATTTATTAAGCATCTATTATGTAAGCCAATGACACAAATACAAAGAATAAAACATTCTCAAAGAGTTTACAGTCTAATGAGGACATAGAAAATACATATAAAAGTAAATGCACTATTCATATACAAAATAAACAAATCTATACAAAGCAGCACAGCGCTTCTAGTACTTAGCATAGGTGCTTGGCTCAGAGTAAATGCTAGTTGAGTGATTGACTAACAAGGTGGGTTTGAAAAGAGAGGATTAGGAATTGGGAAGATTCATGTAAAAATAGGTATTTGCACTGTATCTTAAAGGCCAAAAAAGGCAAAGAGGTAGAGATAAGAAAGGAGGGAATTCCAGGCACGGGGATATCCAGGGCGAAGGCATGGAGCCAGAAGATGGAGAGTCATTTCTAAGGAATAAGAAAATGGCCATTTCAGTTGAATCAGAGTGCATGATGGGAGTAATGTCTAAAGCAGCAGGAAAGATAGGTTAGTACCAGTGAGGATATTTGATTGCTATCTATTTTGTCTATCCTTGTCTACAAACATATTATTTTGCCTCAGTAGAATATCAGTATCTTGAGGGCACATATTGCTTCAGCTTTGTATCTTAGCACCTATCACAATCAAGATACATATTAGGCACTCTTAAGATTACAGATTTAGAGCTAGAGGGGATGTTAGAGACTACCAAATCTAAACTTCTCCTTTTGCAGATGAAAAAACTGAAGCACAAAAATGTTAAATCACTTGTCAGGTCACAAAGCTAAAAAGTTTCTGAGGTGGGATTTGAACCTAGGTCTTCCTGACTTATGGTCCAGAACTCTATACACTATGCCATATTGCCTTTCAGAATACACTTGGTGAATCGAGCTGAAGAAAAGGAGATATATTGGGCATACAGTGAAAGTGTAGCCCCAAAACACTAAATGACCCAAAGGAAGGTTTCCAATGTACTAGGTAGACAGTATATTAATGATTTAGGGGAAAACAGGGACAAAAATCCCACAGAATGAAAATGCCTAAGTAAGTTAACATTTGGATAGTGAAAGAATGATCCATATCAATGAGATTATGAATCCACCTAAGTATTAAAGCAGCATTTGCATTTCCATGGAATTTTTTGAACAATATTATAATATAGATGACTAGAAAGCATGTCTACTCTCATTTTACAGAGGCAAAATTTGAAGCTTCCAAACATTAAGCTGCTTTTTCAAAAGAAAGTGTCAGAACTAAGTCCTTAACTTAGAAAATCAACAGATTTTTTCTCAAAAAGATTTTTTTTTCCTGTGCCTAAAAGGGGAAAGCAAGGAGAAGATGTGGCAGAGTATAATGAAAACATTAGAATGAGATTCAAGACTCTGGTCTAGACTCTTTTATTAACTGGATGTCACCTTGAACTTCTCAGTTTCAATTTTCTCCTCTGTAAATGACTGGGGTCCCTTTGAGCTTTAAAAGTCTATGGGGTTCCTGGTTTTCTGTCTGTAGTTTTCATTGTGCTTCTGTCCTTCTCAAAGGATACAAATAACTCCCAATTGCCCTTTCTATATCCAAGATTTCCTTGTCTTAACTGCTCCTTCTAGCAAAAGGAAAAAAAGTTGGCCTTGTAGCAGACTGGGCTGACATGAAAAGACACAAGCTTTGATTTGGAAAAAACCTTTAAAAATGCAATTTCTCTTGTCTCTTCTTCTTTTCTTTTTTATCCTTACTCAAATCTGAATATTATGTTCTTATGCAATTTTTTTTCAATCTATCCTGTCAATCTGAGAAAAGGGAATTGGCGGGATCCCCTTTCATAGCCACCACTTTCAAGGTAAAAACTAGAATGCAGATGGCAAAAACAGTTCGGATCTTTCATTGAATACCCATAGGTCACCCTATTTCTCAGTACATGATTGGATCCTCCTGAGACCAAGGACGCTCATGAAAATATTAACAAGAAGGTGTGTCATTTTCTCTCAGCACTACCCACTGCAACTAAATTAGAAAGATAGCTAGCTCTTCAGCAGATGGGTCTTCTGGCTTCTTTCCAAAACATAATTTGAATTGTATATCAATGCCAACACAAATCAAAAGCTAACTAAAACTGGAAACTATTTTTTTAATATTTCAGAGACTCCAGTGACAGGCACAACTGTGGGCATTTCTTTATTCTTTTCACCTAATATTGATTTGCATTTTTAACATAATAACTAAAGGAGTAGGTGGTTTAAGAGCTCAAAAATAGATGGTAGAATGTTTTTTCTTTCAGGATATTCATCCACTGTGATGATTAGTGATTGATCTCTAATAGCAATTCAGTGACACATGAAATAAGTTGCTGATTTTCATACAGTTCTTTAATGGAGAACAAGCTCACTAAAATATGAGAAAAATCAGATTCACCGAATGAGGTCGATAATGTGTTGTCCCTCTAGGGAAAGGTAGGGAAAGGCCCTAGTTCTTGGATTAATATTTTCTTTACTTTCCTGGATGATGGAATGAGAAATATGTTTCCTCCCTCCTCAACCCTTTTCAATTTGGCTCCCAGTTTCATCACTCAACTGAAACTGCTCTCACTGAAGTCACTAATAATCTTTTCATACCAAATCCAAAGACCTTTTTCTCATTCTCCATCTCTAGATCTCTCAGCAGCATTTCACCTGCTGTTGACTACCTTTTCCTCCTGGATAGTTTCTTCTCGGGGTTGTATCATTGCTTTCTTTTGCCTTTCCTCCTACCTGTACAAATGTTTTTTTCCCAGTCTCCTGGGTTGAATTATTTTTTATGTCCTTTGCCAAAATGGTGAGTGCTTTCCAAGTCTCTCTCCTGGGCCCACCACACATACACACACACACACACACACACACACACACTCTCTCTCTCTCTCTCTATCTATCTCTCTCTGTCTCTCCCCACTTCTCCCTCTCTTTCTCTTTCTCCTTCTCCTCCCTCTCCCTCTCTCTCTTTATATCAGTTCAATGATTTTCTCTATGCAGATAACTCCCAAGTCTACATATGCAGGAGTCTTAGTTTCTCATCTGAGCTCCAGACCCACATTACCAACTGCTTATGGGACTTTAAAAAGTAATTATACCAAAGGCATTGCAAAATCAGCATGTCCAAAATAGAGTTCATTATCTGTCCCCTAAAAGCCATTCTCCTTCTGAACAACCTGTTTCTGTCCAGAAATTCTGTCTATCCTTCCAGTCACCAAGATTCACATCTTCAGTCATTCTCAGCTCTTCATTCCTCCTCCTCCAACATATTGATCCAAGTGCCAAGTACTTTTAATTATGCATCCACATGGATTTGCCTCACCTCTTCTAACTACTCTAATATACAGGCTCATCATCTCATTTGGACTGCTATAATAGACTCCCAATTGGTCTCTTTGCCTCCAACCTTTTCACTCACCAATCTTCCTTCATGCACATGCTAAAACGATATCCTTTAAGAACAAGTTTTATTATGTTATATCTTGGCAAAGAAACACCAGTGATTTTCTATTGCCTAATAGGAATTTTTCTCTGTTTTAAAGTCCTTGACAATCTGACAACCTGACCTCAACTTATTGTTCTGTACTAATCACAATTTCTCCCTTTTATGAACACTTAGATCTAGTCCAAATTTAGCTACATGATGTCTCTCACACATGACATCCCAACTCCCATCTCAATGCCTTTGCACAGGGTCTACCCCATCCCAAGAAGGCATTCACTCTTCTTTTCCATCTCTTAGAATCCCTGTCTTCCTTCTAAGTTCAGCATTACAGTCACCTCCTATAAGACACTCTCCTTTTGGGTCTCCCTCAATTTAATTATCATTACCTCATATTTATTTTCATAAACTTATATATGTACACAGTGTTTCTCCCAATAGGATCTAAGCTCTTTCAGGGTAGGAGTTCTCTATGTCTTTGAAGCACTCCTACTTACCATGGTTATTTGCAAATAATAGTGATAGAACAAATTCCTAATGGTTTATTGATATGTCTTCAATCTTATTATTTTAGCTTCCAGATATATGGTATTTACCACTAGGACCACCCATGTGTCATAGACTTGCAAACTGAGAGCTGGAAGGAATCTTAGAGACAAGGACAAGGGCAAAGGAATGGACCTAATGCAAGCAAGTATAATGAGTTCAAGGTTAAGAGTTAGAAAGCAGCTAGCACCAAGAAGGGAAGTTAAAATAAGTAAAACTACAAGAGACCATTTAATGCTTTAAGCCAATTTCAATTTAATTGATGAATGTGAATGTGCACTTATATCTCAATACATTATTTTGTTCCTCCAAATCTTTCTTAAGTTTCAGTAAAAAAAAAAATAAAGTTTTCGGCTTGAAATGCCTAGTTTTGTATAATGTACTACAGGAGACAAAAGTGAAAGGAAAAGTATTTGAATTCTGTGAACTCCATATATGGAAAAGCAATATGGCTCCCTCAACCAGGGCAGAAATAGAAAATTACTTTGTTTCCAGGATATGATATGATAAAATTAATTTTAAACATTCTGTGATTAAAATTAATATCCATAAGCATTACTGATCATTGGCATCAACCACTCTAAAAACTAATTTCATGAGATTCTGCCAAAAAAAATGGGATACTAGCATGCTAATGGAGATTAGGAAATAGTTAGAGATTCAGAGAAAAATAAATTGAATTAATTAATTCAGGCATCTGAAAGAATTAAAAAGTATGCATTTAATAACTGTGTATATTTCAATACAATATGATTCAGAGGAAAGATGGGCAAAGGAGAATGATAATGAGCTCTGTTTTGACATGCTACATTTGAAACCCCTACAGGACATCAAAAAAGATTTAAAGGAGGGGCACAATAGCTGTCTGAGAATATTTGAAGTTCTATCAAGTAGAAGAAGTATTAGACTAGAAGGAAGAACTAAGAGCAAAAGATAGAAATTGAAAAGAAATATCTTGAGTCTTGTGATAAGGAAAAATTCCCATACTCTTGGAGCTGTCCAAAAATAGGTAAGGAGAGGTTGAGGTAAAGGATGTTGGAGAAGGGATTCCTATTTGTGTCTGGATTGGATTCTGTGCTAGCTTCTGTGATTCAGATTTAGGTAATTCTTCTTACTTTTTGCTGTCCTCAAAGTCATACTGTCTTATCAGAAACAGTGGAGAGTAATGGCAAGTGGATAATGGTCACTGTTTCATATGTGGGAGGGAACTTCACCTTTTCCATGATTAATTTTCACCCATTAAGATCCCTTCTTTCTTTCCAAGGACCCAATCCAGTGACACTTTCCTTATGAAGTCTTCCTACATCCAGCCAGCTTGAAAATGATCTCTCTTTCAGCTCTCTCAAAGCACTTTGCCATCTTAGATCTCTATTTCCTTTAGGCTTATTGCACAAGCTATGTTCTATCCCACATTAAATGGCAAGCTCTGTAAGAGTTTATATTCACACCATATCTCTCTTAGTATAATCAATCATAATAAGGTGTCTTGTTCATTTTAGATGCTTCATAAATGTTTCTTTCACCCAAATTAATTTAAACTTTGAGTTACTAGCATAGATGTCTCACTAGAAGTCAGCACTGTAGACAATGGGACAGTTGACCTGTTTTTCTAAGAAGAGATATTGGGTTACATAATATTCCCTGACTAACCCCATAAACTTCTTTATCCACACAATAAATACTGAGAAAGAAAATGATCGGAGATTAAAATAAATAAGCTTCTGTCTCTCTGTTCCTACCACCCACGACAGGGACTGTGTAGTCAAGGCTGCCTAAATGGAATTAAAGAACTAAAAAGGAAGATCCTGGCTAAACAAAGTTAAAATGCATCTAATACCATGAAAAAACCTAGATGAAGCAGGTTTTTGAAAGAAAACATAAAATATTTAACATTTGGGACTATGTCCTATTCCCATACTAAATAGTAAGCTCTCTAGTTTCTGTCCACATCATATCTATCTTGGTATATCCAAGCATCTAACATGGCATCTTTTGCATTTTTAGATACTTCATAAGTGTTTCTTTGACCAAAATTAATTTAAACTTTGAGCTACTGGCATGAAGTCAGCATGGTAGATTTAATGGGACAGCTGGCCTGTTTTCCTAAGGAGAGATATTGAGTTACACAATATTCTCTGACTGACCCCACAAGCTTCTTTATTTGCATAATAAATACTGAGAAAGTATTTTAGTGTTTTTTAATTGTAGATAAGCATATCATTTCAACATATTTTCTACAGATAAGAAATGAAACACAGACAATTTTGCCATTTAATATCTTGATAGTCAAATGTATTGACCTTTTCTAAGTCCTTATCCTTCCTTCCTCGCCTTTCTATAGAATATGTGACAATTTGCTAACAACCATCTCTTCCCAAATACTATCTTTTCACTGAGTTTTCATGACATTTATCCCTCGTTTCACATCCTACCTACCAGACCATTTTCCTGTCTCCCTGGCTGGATCATAATCCATATCCTCCCAAAGTGAGTATACCCCAAGGCTAGGACTAAGGGCCTCTTGGTTGTTTTTTGTTGTTGTTGTTGTTGTTCTACACTTTATTAATAGATATTATTATTATCTCTATGAAGATTACTTTTAGATATATGTACACACACACACACACACACACATCCCTGCCCTGTGCCCTCTCTCTTGAGCTTCAGGCTTGGATCACAACATATTTCTACAACATTTTACACAAACTCAACATGTCCAAAATAGAAATGTTTTCTTGCCATATTCTCCCATCTTTTAGACTTCCATAATTCTGTTAAGAGCACCAACAACCTTTAATAACACAAATTTAAAACCTTACTGTCAACCCGGCCTCAGCCACTTCCCAGCTGTGTGACCCTGGGCAAGTCACTTGACCCCCATTGCCCACCCTTACCACTCTTCCACCTATGAGACAATACACCGAAGTACAAGGGTTAAAAAAAAAAAAAACCTGTCATATCCTTGAATTTTTATTCTCAATCATCTCACATATCCAGTGAATTATCAAATCTTGTCAATTCTGCTTCCCCAGTATCTCCCATTCCAAACAGCCTCCATCCTAGTTTAAGCCCTCATCATATAACTATCATAAAAGCCTCCTAACTGATCTCCCTACTTTATGTCTTTCCTTATTCCAACCCACCCTCTGCATTGATGACAAAGTGATTTTCCTAAAGTGTAGGTCTGACCATGTTACTCTCCTTACCTCTGGGATCAAAGATAAATTCCTCTATTTGATATTTTAAGGTCTTCCCAATATACTTCCATACTAACTGTCCAGTCTTATTACTCCTATCACGTGTAGTTCCAATTAAGCCAAATTGGATTTCTTGCTGTTTCTCACACATCTATCTCCATGCCTATACTGGCTGTTATCCCCTATGACTGGAATCAACTCAACCTTCACCTCAACCTCTCTGAATCCTTTTCCTTTGAAACTCAATTTTAAAGCCATTGTCTACATGAGGTCTTTCTTGGTGTTCTCAGCTTTTATGCCACCTCCTCTTGCATCTGCTTTGTGTTTTGTATATTGCCTTCTCCTAGTAGAACATGAGCTTTTTGAGATAGAGCCTGCATGATTTTTGTCTTTGTTTACCAAGTGTCTGACATAACAACTGACAATAGGATCTGAATGATTTCTTGTTGATTGTTTGGGGTTTGAAGGTTCCTCAAACTCAAATCTCCATTTTTGAAGGTATAATTCCCCAGGCAAAAAAGAGGTCATTCATATTGGAAATGCTATAAAAAGCATATATTTTTCTTTCCATAATGCCCTAATGCTCCTGAATAGAAGTTAGTACAATGTCCCAAAAAAACCTAATTGTAAACTCCTAAAGAAGAGGTACTGTGTTAGATTTATTTTTTCTGAAGAGAATTGAGCACAGTATTAACATTATCAACATATGTTAATACCTGGTTTAAAGATTTGACTTGGAAGTGTTAAGACTTTTCCCCTCCTTTGCTGAGTTCATCTTCTAATGCAGGCTGTGGTTTAAGGTGTTTTTAAAATACCAATACAAAATGACTTTTATATAAGTCTATATGGTGATGTAAAATGCAAATGGAGTGTACCTCCAGAATTAGAATACAGGCAGAAGGCAGGACCTTAGTTCAAATTCTTATTTCCTGTGGCACCCTGGAGAAGTCATTTACCTTTTCTAGACCTTAGTTTCATCTATGAAATAAGAAGGTTGGACTAGATAACACCTTGAAGATCTTTAGTATATCAAGAGCAGACACAAATACAAGTATTGCTGTCTACATGGCATCCAGAAAAGTGAGGGACAAACAATGCTTGCTATTATTTATTCTCCAAGGGAAATTCTAGGCACCAATAAGTTGTACTCAAAAATGGGAGTGGAGGGAATAATTTACCAGGATATAAACAAAAGGCAATTGTGTCTCCTTTTATTGATTCCATAGCATCAAATGACATTATTATTCTCAGATACTTTGATCCAAGTAAGGGCATAGCCCTGAATACTGAAGACATTTAGCCCATTCAAAAGGAATATTTTATAATATAGGCTAATAGGCTGGCAACCCAATTTATAAGTTATCTTTTTATCACTTTGGTTTGGTTGAATTCATTTTTTTCCTGATTACCTGGATGAAATGATAAAATTAAGCTTCAGATCCTACAAAACTGAGTTGCAGACCCAGGACCCTGGCAACATCATCAAATTGAAGACAGCCTTTAAAACTCAAATTTAGGAATATGATAGTTTCCTTTACCACTTTCATAGTAATAATAGGGTGGAAAGAAACTGGTGCTTTCCCATGATGTCCACTTTTGAAGATATCAAACTATTTTTTTCCATTTTCTAAAATGTATCCACTACAATAAACCAACTATAAACACTAACATTCTAAAACAGAATAGCAAGCATTATCATCAATGATGATATCAAAGAGTAGGAATAATTGAGTCAATAAAAACCTGGATAAAAATCCTATCAAGTGACTAAAGGGTGATAAAAATTACATATCTTGGAATAATATGTAGTATTTAAAAAATAAATTACATTTAGCTTGATTACATCTTATAGCCTATAAGCCTAAGATGTATAGCATTTTGAGTTCATGTAGAAGGAATAAGAATTAGGTAATGCTATATTAACACCATTTTATAGAGAGGGCACAATGAGATAAAGAAAAGTTAACTAAATAGCCAGAGATCACACAGTGAAACAAGGATAGAATTGAGTCAAGGATGCTACCAGTCCACTTTGACCAAAATATCACTTTCTTTTGCCACTGAAATACACTAGAGTCTCAGTGACCCAAATTCAATCAAATCCCAGGCTCTTTTAATTACCCATAAACTATTTTAAAATTTATTATTTTCTCTTGTTCTAAAAGTAACTGAAGGCAAAGTATATTGTTTGCCAAACTTCCCTCAGCTTCAATTACAATGGACTCTAAATATTCTGACCATTTGCCATTGTGAGAGGATAATAGGTATATGAAGCCAATTGATTTCCCAGAAAAGAATGTTCTTGGCTTACCACACACAAGCTGTAATGTTAGAAATGTTTCCAGAATCATTAGAACTCATGAAAAATTAAATTAATGGAATTTTTTAAAACAATATATTTTACATACCTTCAGGCTGAGCAAAGAAATGAATTTGGAATGAAAGGAAAAATGGAAACAAAATACACAATTCTTTTCATTTCATGTAAGCTATCTTTTTCTTGCTCTCAAAGGCTAATCATACCACCAGGTTATCAGATTTAGGACTAAGTCAGCTTTGAGGAACCTGACCAAGAGAGATTTAAATGTTTCTTCTGGGCAATTTAATATTCAGTGGTAAAAGGTTTGATAGACGTAGAGTAAATAGTCTTTGCTGGTTGAAAATGGTTAGAATAATTTTTTTAACTAACAGTATATTGGAGATTTGTAGGAACTTTGTCAGAGTAAATCTTTTCCATTTCTATTCCTCATCTATTTGTTAATTGAAGTTGACAGAGAATTCCAGTCATGCCTGGGGAAAACACAATGAAATGATGTAAAAGTCTCTTTCTCTTCTCCCTCCTTCTCCTCTTCTTCCTCCTCCTCCAATCTAACTAGCTTTTATCTGCTCTAGACTGCTTCAGACATTCTTTCTGGTTATGTTAGGTAGTGAAACAGAACCATGGTTGCTAACAATATATTAACTTTGGGGAGGTGGATTGGAAGGGACTATGCCATTGAAAGCAGCAGCATGATAGAGAACTGGCTTTACAACTAGGTTCAAAACTAGCTGGCTTCATCTAGATTCAAATCTTGCCTTAGACTCATATTGGCTAAGTGATCCTGGGCAAGTCATTAAGCCTTTTAATCATCTAAGGAACTGTCTAAGACTAAGTTCGAGCATAAATAGAAGGAGTTTCCTCATCCTGGTGTTCCCTCTACTAATGAGATCAGAGACCTGATCTCTCTATGTGTAGGCTAATGGAAAATATTGATCTCTACATCCATAGAGATGTCTTTATGATGAGAGGAACATCTGACATTAAGTTTCACTGTTAACCCAAGGGGAAAAGGGGAAAGGACATATTTGTTTTCTTCTTACACCATGCAGGCAGTCTAGAACCTGGAACTAAAAAGAATATAATCATCAGAAAATAATTGCAGAAATCCCTTATATTTCAGAAAGACTCAAGAGAAAGTCATGTCTAACATGAATTACAATTGATAGGTGCTCCATAAATATTTGTTGAATGAAAGAAAGCAGTGTGACTTCCAACCTTGATGATGATGGGAGATAGAAAAAAGCAACATTTCTTTTAAAGTCTTAATGGAATAAATTTCTTCATAATCTCCATCCCCCAGCTTTATACTTCTTCCTCCTGTTTCTGTGTCTGATTGTAAATAACTTAAACATCAAAAAACTCTTGTCAACCTTTTTGATTGGGAAAAGCATCTGAAAATGTTATGCCTAGAGAAATCATCATGGTCCTTTGCACTTGAAACTAATTAATGGAAACTGTCAATAATTTTATCACTTGAAACAAATAGTTTCCCCAAAGTACCAATGATCCTCTGAAAGTTACCAAGAACAATGTGGAATTATGCCTTTAAAAAGTATGAAAATGTCCATATCCTTTGACCCAGAGATCTTAATGCTAGGCATGTACACCAATGAAGTCAAAGAAAGAAAGTCCCATAGATACCAAAATATTCTTAGCAGCATATTTTGTAGAAGCAAAGAACTCAAAACAATATAGATACCTTTTGATTAATA
This sequence comes from Gracilinanus agilis, assembly GCF_016433145.1. Lineage (NCBI taxonomy): Eukaryota > Metazoa > Chordata > Mammalia > Didelphimorphia > Didelphidae > Gracilinanus > Gracilinanus agilis. Next base: position 77,134,632 of record NC_058135.1, read on the forward strand.
GCTAGGCAAAAATGGAATATTAGTTCATTCTGAGAAATGGTGAATGTGAAAAATTCAAGGAAATATGGGAAGTCTTATTATGAACTAAGGTAGAATGAAGTACAAAGAACAGGAAAGCACTTATACAATGACTATACCAATGTAAATGGTAAGAAAAAAAAAACATGAAATGGCATACCTATGTGGAAGAAATGTGGTATAGTGAAAAAGAGCACTGACCGAAGTTAGAGGTCTTGGGTTCAAGTCTTGCCTCTGAAACTTACTACCTTTGTGACCCTGAGCTTATCAATTTATCAGCCTTATCACTTATCCTTCTGAACCACAGTTTTCTCATCTGTAAAATAAGGGAGTTGAATTAAATGGCTTCTGAGATTTCCAGTTATATGTCTGTGATCCTATGATAATAAGCAGGAAGTTTTGCTTTAGGAAAGAGTTGAGACTTTGTGGTGGCAAAAAAACTGGAAAATGAGGAGGTGTCCCACGACTAGAGAATGGCTGGACAAATTGTGGTATACGATGGTGCTGGAATACTATTGTGTTATAAGGAATGATGAACCAAATGATTTCAGAAAGATCTGGAAAGACCTATATGAACTGATGCAAAGTAAAATAAGCAGAACAAGGACAACATTCTACACAGTAACCAAAACACTGTAGGACTATCATTTGTGATAGACTTTGCTACTAATAGCAATCCAGGACAATTCTGAGGGACTTATGAAAAAGAATGCTGTTCACATCTAGAGAAAGAACTGTTGGAGGGGAAATGCAGATGAAAATATGACATCACTTGTTTATTTGGGTATATGATTTGATGTTTTGGTTTTATAAGATTACTCTATTACAAAAATGAATAATATGGAAATAGGTGTTGAGTGACAATACATGTATAAGCCAGTGGAACTGATTGTCAACTCCAGGAGTAGGGAAGAAAGAGGGGAGGGAGACAACATGAAACATGTAAACTTGGAAAACTTAGGTGTATATTTGTTACTAGAATAAAACAAAGAAAAAAATTTAAAGGAAGAAAAAAAGAAGAGTTGAACAAATGTACTTTCCTTCCTTCTTCATAGATGTAAGAAACTTTTATTAATTATTATTATATATACAGAAATAATCATTAACTACATGTTATTGATTATTATTAACTAAATATTATATACTGAATTCAATATATTAATATATATTTTATCAACTAGGTCTGAGAGTACATATATAGATTATAGAGAGATATTGCTGAATTGCTTTCCCATACACACCCTCTTTTCATTTTTATTTTATTTTTTGCTTGTTAAAGAGAATGAACCAACAAGTAGGAGGGTAGAGAAGCTTATATAAGAAAAGAAGGTGTTGTAAGAATAAAAGGTAACTTTTTAAAGAAAAAGCACAAAGAACTATGGCAATAACCATTTTTTCTTTATACTGATAGAAAAAGGGGAGAAGTTGGATGGTGCTGGCTTACTTCTTGCCTTATGCTATATGATTTCATCTTTAATGTAGTGAGACTTTAATACTTGTGTTCAGGTGTTCATGGCTAATGCATATGTTTTAAATTATTATTATTATTATTATTATTTGCTAAGGAGTTGGACATACAATGATGATTTGGGAGATAAAGAAATTTCTAGAGAAAAGTGAAAATGTATTATTTGTCTGATTCTCTGTCATTTCTTTTAGATTCAGTCATAATGTGCTAGAAGACAGCTGTTTTTACTGTTTCACTGAATTAGGATCTGTATAAATTCCAGCTGTTACCATATGATCTAAGCTTTCAGACAGCCCTGGATGGGTTCTGCATCATAATTAGAAGTTCAGCACAACCAACTAACACATAGCACTAAACAGTTTCCATGGTATCATAATGTATTTCTTCTTTGGGCTAATGTAAATTACTGAGGCATTTTGCCTGTATGTGAAGATTTTAACTTAATTTGCCTCCTTGCCCCAATTGTTTTAAATAAATTATTATGATTTTCAGTGTTATTGAAGGATACAGCTATATCTGCCAATGTCTCCAATATAGACTTCGTTGTCCTCAATTCAAGCTTCCCATTACATCAGGCTAAAACTTGGCTCCTGGTTTGTTAGAACTTATGTAATTGTTGATGGCTTTGTGGCACATTGCAGACTAGAGAATCTCTCAAAGCTTTCTGACTTAACACAAAGTTTCCTTCAACCCTACATTACTCAGCTAGTAATTGGAGAGCTATTGAAGAAGTTTTACCAAACTCCCAAACATACAATAACTTTCAACCCTCTTATACTTCCTCCTGTTGCTGCTATTGCTACTACCAAGACAAACACTGGTCCCCTTTTCAGGAGTCACTCCTCTAGTAATCAATACTGGAAAAAGCAATTCCTTTGCTATTCACATATTCCCACCTACAACAGCAAAAGTAAAGATCACTTAGACTAACAAAGAGTCAATATAAGTATACTATATTTATTCTAAGCTTGATCATGTCTTGGTAAAAAAATTTGCCATTGCACATGTAAGTATTAGGATTTAAATTTTTGCTTATTCCTTTTTATTTTCATACCAGTCATTTTCCTACATACCCTCTACCCCACTGAACTCAGCCTTATAACAAAGAAAAATAGTTAATAAAACTAATATCAGATAGCATCTATTTAGATGTTTCCTACCTGTCCTTATTCAACATCCTTGACAGTTTTATAAAGACAATATTATAGAGGGGGCAGTCAGGGGATAAGGGAACAAGAAGAGACATTTCAAAATAATTAGGAAAAATTTGTTTTATTTCTTGGCTCAAAGAAATGACCATCTATCATATGGCTAAAATGAAAACCATAGACCAGAACCTCATATTCTAGATGCCAGAGAACAAATTCAAGAAATAGGTACCATCTGTGATGCATTTAGGGACCAAAACTGCCTCCACTTAAACACTTGGGGGCTAAGAATTCCCTTCAACAAACATGTCAAGAAGTTAAAAATCCAAAACTCTCTTGGTTCAGTAAATTATTTATTAAAAATATTTTCTTACTGTACTTTCTTTAAAGGGATGTTGACCATTTTTGGTTCTGACATGGTATTTGTGCCATCAATTGGCTGAGGAAAAGATGAAATTTTTAGAGTAATTCATTGATTAATCAACATTTATTAGTACCTATTATGTTCCAGGCACTGTGCTGAAGATCCAAAAAAAGTCATTGCCCTCCAGAAGTTTACATGTGCAGCATAGAAGGTCAGGAGGAATTGAGTACAATACAGCATATATACATACAAGTATTTAAAAATAGGCAAAAGATAATTCGGAAATGGGAGGCACTGACAGCTAGGGAGATCGGGAAAAGATTCAAGTAGGAGGTAACATTTGAGTTGAGCCTTGAAGAAAAAGCAGGAAATCTAAGAGATGCTCTGATTCATTGTGCTAAGGGCTGGGGATACTGAGAACAACAAAAATCAATCCTTACTCTCAAGGAGCTCAAAGTGTTAATAGAGTAACAACATGTAAACAACTATATACAAAAATAAGAGGCAAAAAGGATAAGTTGGGAGGAGGCTCAGAGAGTAGACTCGAAAAATAGGGAGGACTGAGAAAGTCTTCTCACAGATTGTGGGTCTTTAACTGAGACTTGAAGGAAGCCAGGGAAGCAAGAGAATAGAAATGAGAAGGTGTAGAATTTGAGACATGGAGAGAACAAGTGAAAATGCTTGGGTTTGTAAGTTAAGTAACTTGCCCTACAGTTACACAAATAGTAGGTGTTAACACCAGAATTTAAAGCCGTTGTGTTGACTCCAAGATCATCCCTGTATCTCTAAGCCATGCTACCTATTTTCCCATGTCTGTAATGTATTTAATACCATGTCCTTGGTCAGGAAAATAACCCCAAATTCAAACATTGTTCCTTTGAGAAAATAGGTTTTATCTTCTTATTCTCTCACTTCAATATGGTTTCCAGGAAAACAGTGTGAAAAAATGGGGATAACCTTAATGGGGTTGGAGAACTTCTGTTGTCCTCTCTTCTTTGAACTACTTTACCATTAGAACTCACATTACAGTGTTCATGCTGCTATTTTTGCCTGAAGATATTTATTGAACGAGTGCCTACATGATTTTAATTATCTGTCTATGGACCGCTAGTGTTCCACGAGGTTTTTGCTGCTAGTCCCTAAAGAGAGAAGAACAGACAGGAACAGATATAGCAGAATGGTTAATAGTCAAATAAACCTAAATCTTTCAAGAAATCAATAATTCATAAAAGCCAAGAACTACTGGTCTGTAAGGCTGTGGCTATTTTCTGTTGGACAAAGCCCAAAGGCAACACCTGCTTCACATTTTACAGCTCTTAGTCGTTTTGCTGCATTTATTTACTAAGTCCCAGGTTGGGTGCGTGCCATTTGTGACATGTGTTCAGGGATCGAAATTGCCTCCACTCAAGCACTTTGGGGCTAAGTTTCCCTGGCAGCAAATGGCATGAGTCAAAAAGTTAAAAATCAAAATCTCTGACTTAGTTTAGTAAATTATTTATTAAAAATATTTTCTTACTGTCTTACTCTGTAGAGATGCTATTCTAGATGCTGTTCTGACATATTTCTGTGTCATCAACTGGCTAAGTAAAAGATGAAACTGTCAGAGTCATCCAAAACATCAATCCATTATTACCTACCAACAAGCTTCAATCTATAAAAAAGGAATGAAGGAATATTTTAAGTGCTGATAAACAAGTAGCACAATCATGCTCAGCTTAAAACTAGCCCACCAGGTCTGATACTGTATTTTTACATTAAAGAAATACTCAATGTGTTCACATAAAATAACCTCTTAGCTTTAGGTATTTCTGAAATTAGGGTATGCATGGGTCCAAATTTCTGGTTCTACATATATATATATATGTGTGTGTGTGTGTATGTGTGTGTATGTGTTTATATGTGTATATATATACATACACACATTTATATATACATATATATATATAACTACAAACTACCAGGAGAAAACAGAAAGTTTCATTATCAAGGTATTTCTTAATGTATAGACAAATATTTCGAATATGTGATTGAATTCTTCAACGTTCATTAGACTACTTGGTAGAATGTAGCATCTTAAACTTGTTTCTGTTACTTTTCTCCAAGTTGTTTGTCAATTTGTGAAAAGCCAAATCTGAGGGTCAAATAAATGCTTGATATCAGTATCAAGCTGATAAGACTTCGAACTTCTATTAGAATGAAGTGGCAGAATGAAGTCAATCAGATGGCTCTCAAGAGAATGCCAAAAGTTTAATTTCCTTAATAGGAAATTAATATTGTTCAGAAAAAAATCTCATATGAGAAATGCCAATATAGGAGCTCCACGATTAATACATATTAGACCTATGTCAAACAAATAATGAATTCTCTCGGCTCCCACACAGGTCAAAGATGGAATAATTTCCAAGGCTTTGGAGGCTTGGATATTTCTGTCATCATTTTGCTTTTTGTTAGCATCTTCTCACAAAAAATATTATGTGAAGTTACGCAGCTATTGAATTTTGTATATTAGTATTATATATTGTATTACATTAAATGGTAAGAGACAGCTATTCAAAATGACAAATAAAATGTTAATTTGTGGGTTTTCTAAGTCAATATGTGGCCCACATGTTTCTTTTTAGTTTAATATTACTATTCCAGAAGATCATTAGGTCCTTGCCATGATGGGGTTGCAATGTGATAGGACAAGGATTATCTTGTTTCCCTGTAACAGAAATTAGTTCTTCCAAAAATAGGAATTAGTTTCCCCTAAGTGACAACAAAGGAGGCATCTAGATGGCTCAGTGAATAAAATACTAGCCTTGGAGTCAGAGAAGACGAGAGTCCAAATCTGGTCTCAGACATTCACTAGATATGTGACCTCTGTTTGCCTTAATCCACTGAAGAAGGAAATGTCCACTACGTGTAGAGACAAGTGTTCAGGATGTGTAGAGACCAGTCTTCGGAACCAATGGGAAGATAAAGGTGGATAAGAAACTGTTCTTTCTCTAATGGGATTTATAATCTCATTGGAAATATGTACAGAGATAAGTATGTTTAAATGTGGTAAGTACCTAAGACAGGTAAAAACAAAATACTATGAGAGTTTAAAGGGGAAAGAAAGAGATCTTTTTCTATTTAAGCTTTGGTCTTTTTATCGATCCTCGAAGGATGGACAGATTTCAGTAGGTTAAATTGGTATGGATGGTGTTCTAGTTATAGAGAAGAGTGGAAAGGAAATTCATGGAGGTAGAAAAGTACAGTTATTTCAGCTGAAGTATCATCCGAATCTCTCATAAATTCCTTAATAAAATGGAATGAGAAACATAAAGATGAGAGAAGGTTGTCAAGGAGGGAAGTAGATGAGAAGCAATATCATTGCATAATTTCATATCTCTGCCTAACCTCATTTTACATAAAAAAATAGTTTAGTGAAGCAAGGTTTGTATGTGTGTGTGTGTGTCTGCCTGCATACATGTGTATGCCTGCGTATGTGTGCCATGGGAGGGAATAGAGACAGAACTGATTATCAACTGATATGATTTAAAGCATTTTTCATCTCACACAGTAACAATTCCCAGTATTTAAAAACTAAGAAGGTGGGAATAGAGTCCAAGCCTCTTGAACTGGAATCAAGGTTACGGCTTTTTTTCTGTAATCCCATGTATCACGAGGGAAGAACATTTTGTTTCATTGTCTATACATCTGACAACTAGACAGCAATTTACTGCACATAGTAAATTGTCATTCAATGAATATTGCATGATTTTATACTTCACGGATCTATGATTTTGTCAGTCTGGGCAGACCCTTGTCCAACACAGATTATATCCTCTCTAAAACTCAAGTTTTAGAGTTCAATTTAAGTCTTTGAGAGTTGCCAAGGTTGAAAAATTCATCGCTAGCAAAATGCCAGTAAGCCTCTCTAAAATGAACAGGGCTGGGGTCTTTGGACAGCAGACTGTACAATGAACCTTAAACTCTGCCTATACTTTCAGTATTTCCTGGCTGATTGGCCTCTCCACAGTTTGCGCATGGGCCTAGCTTTGGGGAACCCAAAACTACCACCACATAAAATTAAGGCATTAAAATAGGCCTTGAGTGGAGTGCATAATTATAGTTTTAGGGAGATATTAGTCTTTAAACTCCCCCTTTCTTTTGAAATGGGATGAACACTCCTTATTTACTAATGTTTTTCACTTTTTTAAAGGTCTTTACTTCTTTACTTGTCCCTTAATTAAGCAGAACCATCAAGAGGAGGGTTTTTCAAATAGCCCTTTTTGTGTTTTCAAATCCTTGGAAAGAAAAGTCACTGCCTGACATACTAATTCCTTTATTGCTGGGTGGGGTAATATTTAAATAATTATTTCCCATGAATCTCATTGTACTCATAGTATAGACCTCTTCCTCCCTTCCTCCCTTCCTCCAGAATTGGCAGTCCCTTCTTTAGTAGATTCCACATTTTATTAAAGTAGGTATGAGCCCTACCTTTGTCGTTTGCAACCCAGCCGTGGCATCTTAACCCACATTATTCAGGTCCATTTTCTTCCATAAATCCTCTATAGAAGATCAAGAGAACTTTCTTCCTGGGTCTTTTAAGATTGTTTGGTATCAGGCCAGCACCCTACCAGGTCATCTTCTATTCTTCATTCTTGAGACTTCAGCTTGATTCTTTCACGCCAATTCAATGCAACAAATATTGAATTATGTGTAAGGAATGCCAGTGTTGAGGCACTGTCTAAGAGCAGGGCAAACGAAGGTTAAAAATGGATTTTTTGCCCTTAAGAAGCGTACACAAGTAAATGTATAGATACAAAGTCACGTTAAGACTTTAAGATTTTTAGGACAGAGGAAAGATAAATAAAAAATAACCTGTGAACACACAGCTGAGCTGTGACTTTATGCACTGACAAAATGAGCCACAATATATTTTGTTTTAAATAAAGTGAGATGCATTTATCAAATAACCAGACACAAACACTTGGAGAAAACATGCCTTGTTTTTATTTCTGTTAGATTTGGGCTCTCCACACACAAAGAACTGAATCTACTCTGATTATTTTGGTCTCATAGGAATTAGCAGATAAAGAGTGGACATTTATGAAATGCTATTGTAACCTGGGTTTTTCTGGCCCTTCTCTTTGAAGGCCAAGCCTATTATATTTTACACAGACTCCTTTCTCCAGTTAAGGTCCTCTGATACCCGATAGGGGTGGAGGATACTATTCTTCTGCCATTGACTTAAGATTCAGTAAATATGTGCCATTCATCTTTTTAAACCCTTACCTTCTGTCTTTGAATCAATACTGTGTATTGGTTCCCAGGCAAAAGAGTGGTAAGGACTAGACAAAGGGGCTTAAGTGACTTGCCCACGGTCACACAGCTGGGAAATGTCTGAGGTCACATTTGAAGCTCCCATCTCTAGGTCTGGCACTCAATCCACTGAGCCACTTAGCTATTTCCCCTGCATTTTTAAGTGCCCTGTAACTAGCAGTCCAGTTCCATTTAACCACTTAACTTCAGATTAATTTTTACAAAAGACTTTCCTACAAAGGAATAGCAAGAATAAAATTATAAAAATATTTCCCTCTAACACCATGGGGACATAATCCTTCCAACACCATCTTAGTCTCTGGGGGGGAGAATGGGATTCAATTTATAACTCTCTTCCTACATAGCATTAGTCCCACCAAATTTAAGTCCAAAGCCCATTGGATAAACATTCTGAACATCTGCTCCTCAGGACTCCCTTGCTGATGGACATCATCTGGCCTGATTATTGGACTGGGATCCCCATCATTTAAGTTTCTTTGTTGGAAATGTCCCTCTCTGGACCTTGAGCTGAAAAGTACAAATAAAACAGGTTGTTTCTTTGAACCAATAGCTTAAGGGGGAGAGGAAATGGCTCTTCAGCCTAGCATCCTTTCTGCATGGTCCACCTCCTATGGGTAAAGAAATCCTTCACCACTGGATATGACAGTAGAAAAAGAGGCAGAACATACCAAATCAGTTGTAAATGTGCAGAGAGTTTTGCCTATGTGACCAGAGGGAAAAGACTGCTTCCAAACAGTTGGCTAAGTCAGTACAAAATCATCACCCAGCCAGTTAAGTATCTGAGGCCAGATTTGAACTCAGGAAGACGAGTCTTCTAACTCCAGGTTCGGCACTCTATCCGCTGTAACATCTAGCTGCCTGTGTTTGTCAAATTCAAAACTATTTATAAATGAAAATGATTTAAAATAGCATTTCATATCACCAATCACATTATAAAATACATTCAGAATTTGCATGGTAGAGTCCTTTTCAAGCCTAAACTCTATGGAATCAATCAATCACTAAATATTTATTAAGTGCCTACCATATACCAGGCACTGTGCCAAGCCCTGGAATCTCATAAACAACCCTTTAAAAAATACGACACTTTCAAAGTCTTTCTAATTACATCATCTTCCTTAAATGATAAAATAGCCACAAAGGCCTGAGGGTCCAATGCTACCCACATAACTCTGGGGGCCACCATTCAATCTCCAGGTGACAGATACCACTTAGGGGACTAAGGAATTGTGTACATACCTAATGTATAATCTTAAAGTAACATTTTATTGCTTTGTTGACCATAGAGCTAGACTAGCCCCACTTATAACTTTGCACTCATTCATAGCATTTCAAACTTTAAAAGATCTTTTCAATAATTTGTGTCATTTATTGCTTCTTCCTATTGATCTTGATTTCTTAATGAAAGGTAGTCTGGGAGGGGCAGGTGGATAAATAAATCATAAGTATTGGTGTGCAAATCACTAGCAGAGAACATTGAGATTTAAAGTTGGAAGAGACCTCTGAGGTCCTCTAATAGTCTAATACTTCATTTTACAGAAGAGGAAACTGAGGGCTAGGGAAGAGAAGTGATTTATTCAAGGTGATCCAAAAAGCAAGTAGCAGAGGTCAAATTCAAAACCAGGTCCTGTGACTGGCATAACTACTGCTCTTTCTACTACTAGATCCTTTCACTCATTAGCTTTACTTTCAACAAGATAGTGAGTAGAGATGTCTTAAGGATAAATCCATCTGCTGAAAGCTGCCAAAACTAAAATTGCATTGTTCCATTAAAAGTGATTTGGAGTGCTGATATTAACTCTCTACATCTCTTATTTGTTTTGCAAACAAACACAGGACACTCCATTCTCATTATAATCCAGAGGCTTTTAAGCTAATTGAAATCCTGCCATGTTTACTCAATAAAATACTTTAGCCAGTACCCATACATATTACTAATATATATTCTGATTTTATATGGTACCCTTTCTTATCTAGAATGTGTAGTTCCCCTAGTACCTTGGACAGTGTTCTGCCCAGACTAGATACTTAATAAATGTCTAATGGAGAAAATGGGTATAATTCTTTCTTTAATATTGCTGTTTTTATCCCTGCCTGTGTTAGTGGAAAGAGCACCATGCTGGAAATCAATAGATTTAGTTTTTTGTCCTACATAACACCTCAGGACAAAGTAGTATATATGTGTCAGTTTATATGTGTCATTTTTTCTTACCATGGGTATATAATGCAATATATTTAATTATAGGTGAGAAAATTGAGGTTATAAGAAGTTAAATGGTTTACCCAAAGTCACACAAGCTACAAAATAGTAGATCTAGGGTCTTCAGTCTCTGAATCGGTATTCTTTCCCCTTTGCCCCTCTAGCACAAAGTTTCCACCCTGTCTGTCACAATATCTATGTGATCTTGGGATAGTCTCAGTATCTCTCTAAACTTTGTTTTCTTCCTCTGTAAAATGAAGCGACTGAACAAAATCATCTTTCTGGTCTCCTCTAGATCTGTGTCTCCATTGTTTCAGGAACAGACCGGCATACAGATCCCAAAAGGATTGAAAATATTTCTACAAACTGAGTTTTAGTTCTCTGTGGATTGTTAAAAATCCCATGGCACTGATATCTGGAACTAGAAAATAAAATTATAATATTAAAGTAAAATTGGCCAGCCAAGAAGTCTTCGTTTAAAAATAACAAAAGGAAGAAAAGAAATTAAATAACGATTTCAGGTTTACCCAGCCTATACTTAGCTCTTTCCTCTCCTCATCTCATCCTTTTTCCCTCTACATCTGCTCATGACTCTTTCATTCCCTGCTTTCTGCCTCTCTTGCTTTTCCTCCTGGGTTTTTGCTATATTGCCTAAAGCCCACTGGGTGGCATTGTCTCCTTGTTTATGTGGAGTAAATTATTAGGGTGTGGATTGCTTTCTAGAGCCATGATTTCAGACTATAAAACCATGGTTTCAAATGCATATTTTTGGGCAGAAACTCACTCTGCATAAGCTACTTTGTAACTATTCTAAAAATTGCTGTTTTAGCTGCCTAAATTACTAAGATTAAATGACTTGTCCAGGGTGACAGTCAGGTTGTCATGAAATTTGTGGTCTTGATCCTAAGACTGCTCTCTATCCAATACATGTCTCTGATTTCTTCTAAAATTTTTGTTGTCGTTGCTACTATTGCTGCTGTCACTTTTAAGAGAGTAAAGGCTTTTCTCATTTCTTTATGATGTTTTCCCACACCAATATGAAAATAAAATGCTTGTGTCTATTATAATGATTGAAATATGACTTGGAGAAAGCCCTAGATTCTGTCCCAGTTCATACAGTGACCTTGGGTAAGTCACTTTATTCTATGAACCCCTTTAATACAGAGATAATAATTTTTACACTACTGTGCTAACAGGATTAATGTGAGGAAAGTGCTTTAAAAAACTTTAAAGTGTTTCAGAAATTGAAGGATGCAGAATTAAATATGTAACATTTCCTTAAACTAGCAGAGCTCAAAACTGTTCATTATTCCCTTAAATTATGAAGAATTTACTTACAACCTGCTAATCTTTTGTCTAGTACATAGAGTTTCAGTAAGTAGCCCGGGAACTTCTTGAAGTCCCTGGGACCATTTGAGAGGGTTTATAAGGTCAAAAATATTTTCATTCTAAAAAGTTGTAATTTCTAATATGGTAAATATTGATTGAAAAAGCCCACACAACAAAAGCTCTGGGGTAGAGGTAAGGGTGGCTTAATAATTTTTAAGAGTGTAAAAAGGACCTAAGATCAAAAGTTTGAGATCTTTTCTAATGGGTTGACAAGATTGAAGAAAGAATTGGAGGGAGGATAAGCTAATTCAGCTAAGGCATGACAGAATAATATTCCTCTGCTAATTATCTTGGCCACTTTCACTCTTTCCCCTATTTCTTTAATAAAGCACTTTAACCTCAAAGTTGTTCCAGTCAAATTAAGAAGAGATTTTTTTAACCTTTACCTTCCATCTTAGAATCAATATTGCGTATTAGTGCTAAGGCAGAAGAGTGGTAAGGGCTAGGCAATGGGAGTCAAGTGACTTGCCCAGGGTCATACAGCTAGGAAGTATCAGAATCCAGATTTGAACTCAGGACCAATCCACTGAGCCACCCAACTGCCCCAAAGGAGAAGAGATTTTACTGCCAGTTAAAGATGATCAACTCCAGTGATTCATGGTTTACCCTTAGGCTAGAGGTAACAGACAAGAAAGGAAAGGAAACCTTGCTTCTCTTGGTATTGGTCATTTCTGGTATACTGTCACTATATTCCAGGGGATATTGATTCAGACACAAATTCTCTCTGTCATCCTTTTAGTGTGTTCCATTCCAAATAGAATACGAAATGTTCTCTACTGGTTCATTAAAGTGAAGCCAAAAGTTATAAATGCAAAAAAATATATTCTTTAGAAGGACATTGGAATTAATAAATCATTACATACATGACCACTGGAAAGAAACACAGTTGAAGAGCTCATGTCAGCTAAGATCTCTATATTCTATTCCTGTATCACCTTTTCATGAGCTATTTCAAACTGGATTAAAACAAAAATTTTTTTTTACTCTATTCAACAATACACTCCTGTTAAATGGCAAGCACTAATATTTTCTAATTAAACTTTGACTCTCCCCCAAGGTAAAACAGTAGTAGTACTTTGTATGCAGCAGGCACTTAATAAATATTAGTTGAATTAAAGAATTTTCCACATTTCTGCATATGGTATCAACATAACATATTTGGCAAAATATAATTAAATAGAACATTTGAGGTAGATATTTTTGGAAATAATAACTGATGAATTTTATATTTGATTTTTTAAAGGAATTCTGAAAAAAATACTGCTCACTAGATTAGGTCCATAATATAGGGAAGCAGCTAATTAATGAATGAAATGGAATACTCAAGAAACTGTGAATAAATGATGTCAGAGATGACTGGCATTCCCATTCACTTATGGGTTCTCTTTATATAGGTTGCTAAAATAGCACCTTTCCATTTGTATTTTATTTTAAATGGTTTAATAATGATTACATAGAATAATAATATAACATTTATTTTGTCATTTTAATTATGTAATAATAATTTAGTCATATTGATTTATTGAGTTGATAGCTATGTACTATTTTATAATTTAACAGTATAATCCTTTATATTATAATGCAGTATAATGTTTTGTCAATACTTTATACTATAAAATATTAGTTTCCTAGCTACTGTTTTAGTTTTATCTGAGTCCTGTAATAGTCTTTCCTTACCTTTTTTTTTTTGCTTAGATCTGTCCTCTCAGCCATCAACCAGATGTTTGATCATACACACTATCTCATTTAATCTTTAAACAGCCCTCTGACCTAGATAACCCAAATACTATTTGTCCCATTCTATAGGTGAGAAAGTTGGGCTAAGCTAAGTATACGGTAGTATTTGACAAGAAAAGAGATGAAGTTCATTGAGGTTAATTGTCCCCTCTACTACATTACAGCTAGTCACTGGTTCAGCATTTTGCTTCTGTGGTTCCTTCCATCTCATAGAGGATTTTTTTTAAAAGGTAAAATTTGTTTTGCAGAGAATTGTCTGCAGAGGTAAGTAGTACTGGGTTTTTCCCCCTTCTTCTTTAACCTTTTTTTTAACACATATTCTTGGATGTGGAAAGGACTAGAGAAAAATAAAATAAAATATAAAATTTACAAGTTTAATTAAAAAAACTTACATTAGAATACATTGATGAATCAATGATTTTATTAATATGGGCATGCCATTAGTGGATACAAATTGCAAGCCAGCCACCTTTTCTCATCCTATATTTTTTTTGTCCATGTACTATAAATTCTCCTTGGAAGTTGTGCCCAACATATTGAAAGGCTTCCTCTTTTTTAAAAATATATTTTATGGATGAAATTATAGCTCTTTGGGCTGTCCACCTGCCATGCTTCACTCTCCTAAATAATAAGCCCAGGGTAATTCTTATTTGCAATTTTCAATCAATAGGATACCTTCCTTTGTGTTTTTTACATTAGGAAAACACCCAAATATAGTATAATAAAGATAAACATAACACTATTAAAATAGTCTGACATATCTTTAAAAAATATTTTAGTCCCTTAAAAAGGTAACTATTTAGAATAGATTTCCAAGAAAGGAAATGTTCTTTCTAATTAGCCTTATAGTAATCTGCTTTATCAGAGCAAAATATGTCTACAACCTTCCATAGCAACAACAAAAATATAAAGGCACAGTAACAGCTATTTTCTAAAATAGACAGACCAATTGCAAATGTCAGTGACCTTATATCACTTGTTGGCAAAAAGCAGTTGCAACAAACTGAGAATGAAAAATGACTTGTTGCAGAGCAATTTGACATTTCAACCAAATAGGTCAGCTTCATCATCGTCACTGAGTTCTTGGATGCCCTTTTAGGATTGTCTGCCTTCAGAATGCCAAAAGAAGTAGTATTGCAAATCATAAGCTTGAGAGAGACTAGGGCACCTGTGTTATTAAAGGAGGGCACTGACACTCAAGCTTTAGGGAGCTGTAGCACCCTGTTTTCACTGTTTGATTTTCTGACATAATAAATTTTGCTGGTGTGGTTGGATTTATAAAGCACTTTAAACTTTACAAAGCAATGTGAACATATATACATGTACAATAAATAGGAAGATAGATGGATGGATGGATGAATAGTCATGCAATCTCTCACAAGAACCTTAAGTGTTCATTTTACAAATGAGGAAACTAGGATTGGTTATTTGATTTAACAGGGGGCACAGAGCTACTAATGTCCAAGACCAGATTCAAAAAGTCTTACCAACTACAGGCCTAGTGCTCTATGCAAGACACCAACTTGTTTCCTCTAAAAAGCTCAAAGGAATATACTTACTTTTAAATCAGTGATTCCCAAAGTGGGCGCTACCGCCCCCTGGTGGGTGCTGCAGTGATCCAGGAAGGCAGTGATAGCTACACTTTTTTTGTATTACATTCTATTCTGAGTTCAATAAATAGTTTCAAAATTTCCAGGGGGCACTAAGTAATATTTTGTCTGGAAAGGAGGCGGTAGGCCAAAAAAGTTTGGGAACCACTGTTTTAAACTAATGTTTTTCTTTGGGGAAATTATAATATCTATTATGTGATTTAAAGTTCTAGAGGTACTCAAGAATGAAATTTTAAAATTCAGTTGAGAAAACTAGAATCAGACAGATTTATTAACCTATATGGGTCAGAGGAAACATTACAATAAAACCAGTTTGGATCATGAGTAAGGAAACCTGTTTTTCTTTGGCTTTGAAGCTAGCTTTGAGCAATTGTGATCTTGAACATTTCACTTCATCAAGAAGAACAATTTATGCAATAACAAATATTATAAAGATAAATGACACTGAAAGATTAAAGAACTCTGATTATATCAATGACCAGCCACAATTCCTGAGAACCAATATTATCACATTGTCTACCTCAGAGTAAAAAAAGTGTTAGACTCAAGATGCAGAAAGAGATATATTTTTGGACATGGTCAGTGTGAGAATTTGTTTTAGTTAACTGCATGTGTGTTACAAGGACTTTGTTGGGAGGTTTTCAAATTAGAGAGGGAAATTGGAAGGAAAATACATTTTTGTTAATTAAAAATTT
Organism: Gracilinanus agilis; assembly: GCF_016433145.1. Taxonomy (NCBI): domain Eukaryota; kingdom Metazoa; phylum Chordata; class Mammalia; order Didelphimorphia; family Didelphidae; genus Gracilinanus; species Gracilinanus agilis. The sequence goes on from NC_058135.1 coordinate 77,150,574, forward strand.
TTTTTAATTTAAAATTCATCTCACTGTCTGAGCCTCAGTTTTCACATCTGTAAAATTAGGAGATTAGGGAGCATAGTAATGGAGAAAGAATGAGAGATTTGGAATTAGAAAACCATTGAATTTCCTGGCTATTTTTAGCTTTTCTTGTAGTCCCCTGACATTAACTTCCCTCCCTTTTTAATTCTTTGGTGTCCGTATTCAACTCGGTGTCCTCCTAGGTGCTCATGCCACCTACCCCCACCAATTCCCTTTTAACAAGTGGGCACATGGTATGAACACCTTCCCACTCTCATCACCACTGCCAACTAAAACTTCATTTTCCCAGAATTCACATTATAGTTTTAGCTCAGAGAGACCCACACCATTCTTATTTATTTTCCCAAATATATAATTTAAAGTTCATAAGAACCAGCATTTCATGGAAGATAAGGGGATCATCCAAACAAGGGGTTCTTAGCTGTGGAAAGGTGGGACAGAAATCCTTTCATTAAGCAATTTGGCTTCTTATAAAAGGCACACAGCAGAACTTCCCCATAAAGATAAGCTCCCAGTTGCTGAATATGAGCACAGCAGTAGAATAGTTTTGAGCTCCCACTCCCACCCCAGGCCCACTCCCAAGATACGATTCATGATTATTAGAACTGTCATGCAGATTTTTGGTGGAAGAGCAAAATCCAAGGGAGCTCATATCATAGGATAAGAGAAGAATTTCAGCTTAATCCTTCATCCATTGATAAATCAGGGCTGAATTTCATCTGCTAGTTCACTTTATGGGACAAGTCATGCCAGGTCAAGTAAAGCAAGGTTTGGGGAAGGAAATTTGAACTTGATACTCTTGGTAAGTCAGTTGGCAGTGAATGTGTTGGCAGTGTCAAAGACAAAAAGGAAGGTGAATGCAACAGTCAACGTGCACATAATCACATAAGAGATTCCAAAAATAGTCTCTCTGTCCCTCAGAGAAGCAGCTGGTTTAAGAGCTTCATCTAACTGAAACTCTCCTGCTCTTTAAGAGTCCTAAAAATATGGCATTTTCTATCATCCTTGCATAAGGTATACAAAAAAACTAATATTAAAATAGCTTCAAAGCTGATGTATAGATGGTATGTGAACCACAAGTAATTACTAAAAATAAAGTGAGGATAATAAACTCACCAATTTTAACCCTTGACAATGTTGTGCCTAAACAACAATAACTTGTATTTATGTTATGTTTAAGGTTTACAAAGCACTTTTACAGGCATGTGATCCTTGAAACAACCCTCTGAGATAAGTATTATAGGCATTCTTCTCCCTGTTTCACAGATTAAGAGTTCTGAATTTGAGAAGTTGATCTAAACCTAATCTCTCCCATACTGTTTTCCAACTTTCCCAGCAGTTTTTGTCAAAGAGTGGATTTTTGTACCCAAAGTTGGGCTCTTTGGGTTTATCATACACTGTCTTGCTGATGTCACTTACCCCAAGTCTATTCCACTGATCCTCCCTTCTGTGTCTTAGCCAGTACCATATTGTTTTGATGACCACTGCTTTATAGTACAGTTTTAGATCTGGTACTGCTAGGCCCCCTTCCTTCACATTTTTTTTTTCATTATTTCCCTTGATATTCTTGATCTCTTGTTCTTCCAAATGAACTTTGTTATAGTTGCTTTTTTCTAATTTAGTAAAAAAGTTTCTTGGCAGTTTGATAGTATAGCACTAAAGTACAAAACTACAATACCTAACTCTGTGAGGCAAAAATGTACAGGATGTAATAAGGTTATTTGATTTTGCCAAATAAAAGTATCTGTAAGACAAAATTATTCTACCTTTACTCATTAAAAAAGGATAAGTGCCACATTTGGGTTGTGCAAGAATCTAATGAGACAGCAGGGGATAATGGATAAGGAACTGGTCTCTGAATTAGAAATATTGGGTTCTAATCTCACCTTTGACACATACTGGCTATTAAGCCTTGTGAAACTCATTTAGACTCTCAATGACAAACTCCTAGGATTATAAATGGAAGTTACCAGTCTATGTTGGTAGAAGAAATTTTCTATATCAATGAAATCATGTGTCCAAAACAAACCAAAAAAAGAGAAAGAGATTGAGAGTACCTTTATTCCAATTAAATGAAATTTTTATATGAAAGTACACACACACACACACACACACACACACATATACATGTTATTCAGGTGTGTGTGTGTATTCAGATATATATCCTCTAAAAATAACTGGTCATTAAATTCATGCTATATGAATTTGTCCTTGATCTATCTAAGCGACAGTTATCTCATTTCCTCATCTGTAAAATGGGACTAAGAATGCCTGCAGTATTTACTTCAAAGAATTGTTGTGAGGTTCAAATAAAAAAAAATTAAAAAGTGCTCTGAAAACTTTGAGAATTTATATATAAATGTCAGTTATTGTTACTTTTAGACAATTGTTTTTATTTTTAAATATATGATATATAATATAACAATAAACATATATGATTTGTTATGAATATGTAATAATTATAAAAACTAGCTTATCCAAGTGAAACAAATTCTCACACAAATCCAAAAATCTGTCTCATTTTTCCTCTCCCTTCCACCCCTCCATGAAATTTATGCTGACAATTCTCTGAATCATGTTTAGTTCTTCATATAATTTTTCCTTTTTGTTCTCTGAAAAGGTAATGGTGCATAAACTGTAATTACCTTCATGGTGGTCAGTTAGCATATGTTTTTCATGAGCACTAAAAAATGAAATCACCAAGAATCCCATAAAATTATGGTTTGTACTGCTTTGGGTCACACTATAAAAATTATTCATTTATTCCCCTCTTAAAGGAGAAGCTATGAACCATTCTTCCATTTAGATGATACTTTTTTATGTCCCCGGATTTATTTTTCAGCAATGACATCATTATAGAGGTGGCTCAATTCCTTCAGTGGCATATCAATTCACTGGTAGTTCATAAATGACTTAAGAATTGTGGAGTGGTTAACATCTCTCCTTTTTTTGATACTTTGCCATCATCACTTATAGGAGGGGGTCACTACATTATTCTATAGGTCACTACAACAAAACTTACCTGGTGGCCAACATACTGACAATGAGTAGTTTGGGGCTTCTAAACTTAAGACAGCTTTTACTTAATCTAACAAATACTTTATAAAAGCTGAGCTACCAAACATGACAGGAGGGCTAGGTGAATGTACAATCATGTACAGAAAACACAAATCTGCTGTAGCATTTCAAGAAGCCTCATCTGAGACACATACTGGCTGTGTGACCTTGGGAAAGTCACTCAGAAACTCTGTATTAACTAATCTCTTTAAAAATACATTGAATTTTGTAGTTTAATCTTCCCTATATACAATATAATTAAATTTTATTACTGTCTAGCTATGTTTATCAGTAATTAGTGGTTGAGGACCTTAGCTTTACAATGGTTGTGTGCATTTAATGATTTTTTAAATATGTAAATTACATTTTACCTTTTATTTCTTTCACTAAGTGTTTCAATAACAAATACATTTACCATTTTAGTAAGATCTTTGCTCTTACCAACCTTCAAAACTACTGAAGTAGAGATGGTATTGAAATGTTCCACAAGAAACAATGTTTTTAAATCTGCCCTAAGTTTCAAATGTCACTTCCTTGTGGTTTTAATATGAATTCCAAGAATTTGGATATTTCATTGTACTTCTCTTCAAATTCCTCTTTCTACCCTACAACCATCATTCTGACAGCATAATAACCTTTCTCTCACAAATTTACAATCAAAAATTCCAAGGGTCTTTCCTAATATTCTTCTCTTGGCTCAGATCATTTTATAGTTTAAATATAACATTTGGCCTTTTGCAATATAGCTATCATGAACTTTCATGAATAAACTCATGTTTTGAAGTTTATTTCTCATTTCTGGTTTCTCTCTTCTTTAGCTCTTGATGTTCTTCCTAGCCTTCAGCATAAAGTCAAAGCTTTATGGAATGTTAATTCGCTCACTGATTTCTTAAGACAATATTTTGAATTTTATAATTTGATTATGCCTATATGTAATGTAATTACATTTTATCTGTCTCATATTACATTTGCTAGTATTTAATTGCCCATTATGAGAAACAAACAATTGAATTGAAAAATTTTATTCATTGGGAAATGAATAAAATATTCTGCTTCACAAAGAATTTTAGAGCTGGAAGGACTAATATCTCAGTGGGAAAATGGCTTATAGGTTTATATACTGGATTTTAAAAAAGCATTAAGGTTTATTACTTAAATGTAAGTACATCCAAGATTATTGCAAATATGCTAAAATCCCAAGGAAAATATAACTTTACAACAAGTATATAGAATTTGAAGATCTGCCTCAGGATCTACTGTCAGTCAATTGACAAACATTTAGTAAGGGGCTGCTATGTGCCAATCAATCAGCAAACAACTATTAAGTGCCTACCATGTTTCAGGCATTATGTTAAACATTGAGTTACAGAGAAAGAGATAACAATAGCCCCTTGTCTCAAGGCACACACAGTCTAAAAGGAAGAAGAAAACTTGAAAAAATGTACAAATAAGATATGTACCAGATAACTGAGATTCCAAGACGAAGTTTAAAAATTATGATACTTGGGCATGGTCCCAAAGTTAGGTAATCATAAAGCAAATCTCTTGATTCTCAGTGTTCTGTTCCTTCATATATCATGATACCATTAAATAGAAACTCAAAATCCCTCTGTTCTTGGATTGATCAATCAATAAATATTTATTAAGTACCTATTATGAGCCCAGAAAAATGCTAAAAGCACTGATGACGGCAAACAGGTGGCCATCTATCAAACGGATACTGGCATGTAAAAAAAGATGAATATTGAATCATTCCAATTGTTATACCTAGTCAATGTTACACCTAGAAATGAAGGCAAGATATAAACCTTTCTAAGTTGATTTGGTAACAAATATCTTCCTATTTCTTTTTCATCGTGACTTTTAATTAATCAAAACGGTAACCTTCTAAAATGGAAACTCTTTCCATTGATGCCAATTTGTAACTGATCTGCAATGTAGGATATTATAGATCTGTCTGGAGCAATGAGAGATTAAGTGACTTGCCAATGGTCACGAAGTCAATTTGTGCCAGAGGTAGAACTTGAACTTGGGTCTTTCTAAAGCCAAACTACCTCTTAAATGTACACAGATAAGGGGAAAGAACTAGAAAAGCAGAAATGTATATAAAATGCAATGTTTTAATGAATTGATAAAGAACAAGATAACAGAGAAATCTCATGAAAAATAATCTTCAAATCTCAAAATTTGTGTTACTTGATACTTATGGGATATTCCATTACAGTGATAACAGAACTAAAGGATATTTATCCAGTGCTATGTCTCACAAGAAAGATGATTATTATATTTGGACTAATCAACATTTAAAAACAAGATATGGGAGTCTTGATTGATCACACATGTTAAAACCAGTGGAAACATGTGTTGGATATGGGGGTGGTGGTTAAGGGGAAAGTAAAAACAAGAATCATGTAGCCATGGAAATTTTTTCTAAAATATTAAAATTTAAAAATTTTTTTAAAATCAAGATATAGGGGCAGCTGGTTAGCTCAGTGGATTGAGAGCCAGGCCTAGAAATGGGAGGTCCTAGGTTCAAATCTGGCCTCAGACACTTCCCAACTGTGTGACCCTGGGCAAGTCATTTAACCCCCATTGCCTAGCCCTTACCACTCTTCTGCCTTGAGCCAATACACAGTATTAACTCCAAGATGGAAGGTAAGGGTTTAAAAAAACAAGAAAAAAAACAAGATATGAAAATAGGATATAATTATACCTAGCAAACTTTCTGAATATTTTTAAGCTTTAGGCACTATAATATAATGTTGTTTAAGAAATGTTACACAACAATGATCCTTCTCCTTGGAAATTGGATGTATCTATGTGCCAAGCCAGAGCCAATACATACCAAATTTAACCATTTTAATCAATGAAGGAGACTATGAAGTGAGCAAGAAAAAATGAAGGTAATAAGTCCCTCCATCTCTTTATCTAAAACTATGCAAGGCACTGTGACCTTTAAGAAGATGTCTAGTCCTATTTTATATGCTGTGTTATAAGCCCTTCAACATGAGATTTCTCAATGTACTACAAAAAGCCATTTCTTGTTATCTCTGGGCACACAATAGAAACATCTCTGTCAATTCCTTTATGGGCCCCTCCAAAAAGTACATCTTTCCATTTGGCTGTGGCTTCTTTCTACTCCTTCTCTTTATAGCCACAATGTCAAGACTGGCCTGATTTAATTCCTCTTAAAGTTGTTCATGAGATTAAGTGCTCACATTGAGAGTACTAATATCCACATTGACAGATATAGAGGGTCTAAAAACTGTTACTCTTACTGCCTTCTAAGCTCCTGCTTTCTGCTATTTTGTCACTGTCCCAGCATGAGGGAGCCACAGAGCACTGAGGATCATTTTGTATTTGTCTTTGTTTCTTGAATGACCAGGGCCAGCATACTGCTGATGAACCTTTCTTTACTAAGCTCAGCTGATCCTCAGAAAACAAACTCAGTCTGTTGCCTGAACTCCTACTTGAAGCTTTCCCAACATGGTAGAATCTGCCAGAGTTCCAACTCCACTGATCTACCCTTTGAGAATGACCTCCTCTCCTAGCATAAAGCATTGGAATAGAACTCTGTGGAGTCTACTACTTATTGTATTTGGATTTCTTTTTTTTTATTATTACACCCTTATTTTCTTTCTTGATAACAACTCACAACAGAAGGGCAAAGGCTAGGCAAATGGAGTTAAGTGACTTGCCTAAGGTCACATAGCTATGAAGTAACTGAGACAAGTTTTGAATCCACATCTTCTCAACTCCAGCCCTGGGACTCTATCCATTGAGCCACCTAGCTGCTCTACATATTTAGATTTCAAAGTGCTTGGTACTATGCCTCACATATAGTAGGTGGTAAATAAATGCTTTATATATTTATCTATCTATTGTGTGAGCCATTTGAACAAGTTATTAATCCAAAAAAATCATAATGAATGGAAAAAAGCATGTAAACACCAATTATAATCATTTCAAACAGACACAATCACTGAAAATCGACTTCTATAACAAAGGGGACCAAAAGAGGCTAGCGACTAATAGTAAATGAAAATACACTTGTATTTCACAAGTATTTTCCAATGTCATATGTCCTTTATTTTAAGCTCAGTCAATACTTTCCTATCAATTACTTGCTTTTCAGGCAAAAAGCCTGTCAATCTGATGACACATGTTAAAACCAGTGGAAATGTGCGTTGGATATGGGGTGGGGTTAAAGGAGAGGTGAAGGGGAAAGTAAAAACAGGAATCATGTAACCAAGGAAAATTCTTCTAAAAAAATAAAATATTTAAATCTAAAAAAAAGCCTGTCAATAACTTAATATTTTGCTTGTAGGAGTTGATGTATAACCTGAAGAATAATTTGAGATTTTTCTAACTTTTCCTCTATGGCAAAAAATAAAATGTTAGATGCAAATAAATATATATGCATATATATGTATATACATGTATACACATATACACAGAGCCATCATAAATAAATATATGTTACTTCTAATTTATATAATCTTATTTTAAATTTCTAATGGCATAGAGGAGAGAGTGCTAGACTAAATGCTCCAGGTTTGAATCTGAGCCCTGTTATGGAGCTTTGAGCAAGTCTTTTTACCTCCCTGGCCTTGAGTTTCCTCATCTGTAAAATGAGAATTGGACTAACTGACCTCTAAAGTCTCTTCCATCTCTAAATCTTATTAAATAATTCTTTGATATTTATGATGTCCAATATAGAGGTACGGTCAGAGATGAATCATAACATTTATCTATCATCATGTACTTAAATTCTCTTACAGCCTAGGAAGATTCCACTTTAGCCTGGCCATGATTTGGCCAAAGGTAAATGAAGAAGAAAAGAGAAACATTGGAGGGGCATCTTCATAAAGACCTGGTCCCTAGGGGGATTCTAAAAATCTTTCAGGAGTCCTCAAAAACAAAAGTATTTTCATAACAAGGTAAAATGTTTTCACTTCTCATATAGTATATATTGAGGGATAAACTCACTCAAATAAAAAAGCTCCTTGATATTCTCAATAATTTTTAACAGGGTAAGGAAAAATCCAACCAAAAATTTGAGGATTGCTGCTCTAGAGGGTATAAACACCTAAGAGTAAATTAAAGCAACTTGAGAAAAACAATCAATCGTACAACACATCATCATGTTGGATTTGCATTATATACTGAGATAAGTAATGATGTTCTCTTGTTTGCCATCATAGAAGTAATGGTTCTCACTTGTGTCAAGGTCAAAAACTTGAGCAAAATAGAGCATACAAGATTAATAAAAGTTATGATGATATGTAAATATCGTCTCATTTGATACTTAGAACAGATTGTATAAGTAAGGTACTATAGGTCACTAAATACATTTTATAAAGGAAAAAATGGAGTCAGAGTGCTTAAGTGACTTACTTATGCAAGGTCATAAATCACCCTGCCAAATAAATAGTCTTTTTTGCTTTTTGCTTTGCTCATTGATTTGAGATTGAGAAGCATATATTAAATATGCCTATATTCTAGTGCTATTTTCTATTTCCAGTTTTACCCTGGCTGATGAATGTTACCCAGTTTGAAATGACTTTTATTTTCGAAGAGAAACAATAACGTTAGATTTGCTAGGCAAACTTGATAAATTTGTCTAGTTTAATAGTGTTGACTTTTCCCATCATAAAATGAGAAACTAGCCATTTTTGCAATAGTATACACAATCATGGATTGAAAGATAAAAACATTGAGGCTATTAAGGATGAAACATAGCAGGTGCTATTATTATTCCAAGGGCTACTTAGCAACATTCAGTCTTTGTTCTGCTAATTGTTTTTCATGCTTTACAACCACACTTCCATTTTCATATGCAAAGATTTGTGAATCAGTACCTCTGTTCTCCTTATTTAATGAGTAAGCAAAAGTGATTATTTATTTGACAGAATAATTTGCATTAGACACTTCAGGATGGAAATGTGTAATTTTGAACCAATGGCTTGAGATGAGATGTCTTTATCATGCAGTCAATTGATATGTGGTCAAATATGAACAGTTTTCAAAAGAAACAAAATAGACCATCTGGAAACATGATCCAGATCACTAAATCATTTCAGGATCTCATGTTTTCATCAAAGGTACCTTCCATATATACCAAAATCATTTTTTAAAAAATGTTGTAGAGAAGAGAAAATAGGAAGTGATACTAAAGCTACTAATGTTCTCTCGATCATATTCTGCACAATATTATTATCCATTGCTTTTCCATACATTTAGCTACATGATTGCCTGACTTCCTCTTCTAATTAAACATATCTTGCATAATATCTCTTATGATGTTTATTGGGGGAAATCCATTACTGATACCATCTCAATTATCTTCTGAATTTCCATTTAAAACATATTTGGATCATTAGTAGGGGGAATCCATTATTGATACTATGCTACAGCCCACTTAAACCCACCATACATCTCTCCATTATCTTTTGAATCATTTGAAATTCTGATTTTTCTGGGCTTTGGGTGGCTCCGTGACTTGAGTTCAGGTAGCATAAACATTAGCAAAGTATCAGTGTTCACAAACACTTTTTTTCTGTGTCAGTGAACATCTTGGCATCATTGAAAGCATGAACAATTCTGAAAATGTAATCCACACTAATCTTTCTCCTATCCAATGCCAAGTCTGGCTCACTGTTGTCTACCAAGAACATTTTATAGACAAAATAGGACAGTAGACAAAGATTTCCAGGATTTTTAGAACAAGTTGTTTTTATCCTTAGATAAAACCAGCAATTTTTCATTTGCACTCTGTAGCGTGCATTCTGTAGGCTTTTTTTCCCTTCTAGAGGAGTTGATTGTTCTTTGAGCTGATATTTTTTACTATTCTGCCATCTTGCTCCATATTTGTTTTGTTGTTTTTTTTTAAACCCTTGTACTTCGGTGTATTGTCTCATAGGTGGAAGATTGGTAAGGGTGGGCAATGGGGGTCAAGTGACTTGCCCAGGGTCACACAGCTGGGAAGTGGCTGAGGCCGGGTTTGAACCTAGGACCTCCTGTCTCTAGGCCTGATCCATATTTGTTTTAAAGAGAGTTATTATTCAGACGCAACATTTCCTTCAACTGTCATGTCTCTCCATTTGTTAAAATGATCAAAGGTTTATGTTGTTAAATCAATCTATGTCTTCTTTTTCCTTCTCTTTGTTTTAAATTAGCTAAAATTCTATATGAAAAGGTAATAATCCAACTTAATTTCTTTCAGCCATTTTCCTTTTTTTCCTTTGGCACAGCTAACATGGATAAAACAGGAGCTACCATAATTGCTTATAATGTCTTCTTTCTCCTAATTTGGCATCACTTCCTTTATTCTAACTCAGTTATGATCTGTCTACATATAGATGATTCAGAAACTATTCCAATGCTGGTAACTATTTATTTTCATCTATTAAGATATAATAAATTGTGCTTTTTTATGATGTTTCATGCTGACCATGCCAAGTCTCTTCTTTAAAAAAAATCATTCATGGTACACTGACAGGCAACTATAAATGGGTCTATGAGCCCTCAGCCTCTGTCAATTCATATCCTGCATCAAACACATACTATGTGATCCTAGGAAAGTCACTTAACCTCTGTTTGCCTCAGTTTCTTCACATATAAAATGTGGATACTAATATTATCTACTTCCCAAGGTTGTTTAGAGGTTAAGTAAGATAATATTTGTCAGGTTCTTTATAGAACTTAAATCTCTACATAAGTGCTATCTACCTATATATGATATTTTCCAACTTATCATTCACTGCCCTTTCCTATGTTCATTTTTGCATTGAAATCATTGAGTACTTAAGAATATTCAGACTAAGTTAGAATAATTTAGATTTAATCATAAAATTTCTCTGTCTCCTTATCCTCTGCAACAGATGTTAGCACATAAAAATTTGGTTATCTTCTTGATGTTCTTTTTGTTTATGTTCATCATGAGCTCTGTAAGATGACATTACCAATTATACCATAAAGATTTTTTCTTTTTGTCTTTGAGTGCATGATGAAACAAACTCTTAAAATTAATTTGCATTCCTCTTCAAAGATCTTTCTGGTTTCATTTATAATGAGAATTATTATCATCTGGTTCTCTTCCTTTAGTAACATATCAACTTATTGGTCATCGTACATGAATCTCCCATTTAGACTGTCAACAGTTAAATTAATGTTTACAGATGGTCTAAAAACTGTGATTCTTGGCATCTTCTTCCCCTCCTTCCACCACTCTGTGACCACTACTTCAGAAGTAGGAGAGGGTACAGAACTAGGGACCATTTTGTGTTTTTCTTTGTTTCCTGAGTTGCCATAGCCAAAGAATTATGCAAATCATGGCAAAATTCTACAGACCGGAACAATAATTCAGATTTTGTAACTGACTTAATACCAACTGGACTGCACAACTAGAAATCAAAAGCATAAAGTCCTTCTTTTCTTGTAAAATAAAAGTATTCACAGGGAGTTAGTTTATCAAATGATTGTTTTTTCCCCTAATAAACTTGCCAACTGATTTTTCCCAGCCAAACGCCCACATCAGGCCTTCTAAATAGAGCCTTTTTGAAAAGTGAAACACTTATAAATGTAAACACTGCAGAGTCCACAGGAAAGGAAAAACTTAACAAAAGTTAACTTGTGGTGCCTCATGTCTAAAAATGTCTAGACACTTTTAAATATAGAGACGGTTGTAATTAAGATGAGTGAAATAATTTGGCCAAAAAACAACATTACAAAACCAAAATATGAAGCCAAACATAATGCAAAATCCCAGTGTCAATTTGAAAAAGAAATGAAAATCAAGTCTTGCTGTTCTATGGTAGACCTAGAAAAGGGAATGGGGAAATACTCCATACACCATCGAGCCATATATATCAGCAAGGTATTATTTAATTGGTAGAACATTTGTCCATTACGTCTCCACTCTACCTCCTTAAAACAATTACATTGTGCCCTGTGTTACTAACTGGTGCACAAATAACCCTTGTTCAGCCAATAGTATAACTTGCTTAGCCACTCTTTTTACCTCTTTCAGGATATCCATAGCATCCACAGATGTGCAGACAATGGAAAACACACTGAATCTGAACTCTGAAGACTGGGCTTCAAATTCCAGGTCCTACCTGGAAATACCTAGGCAGGTACTACCTACCACTTGTGTCTTGGATAAATTATTAAACCTCTCTGGAACTCAGTTTTCTATTTTATAAAATGAAATGGTTGGACTAAAGTTGATCATGAAAGCTTCCAGTTCTGAATCTATGATCCTGTCATCAAAATTAACAAAATATAGAATTCTTATAGAAACTCATAAGAAAATTCAAACTCAGTAGAACCCAAAGAAGCTTCATCTTGAAAAAACACTAAGGTTATAAACCAGGGGTTCTTGATCTTTTTTTGCCAGTGGACCTCTATGATAGTCTGGATTCCTTCCCAGAATCATAGGTTTGGTGTTTTTTTTAACATTTGAAGGAAATATTAAATTTCTGTTAGATGTTAATGGAGATGGAGATGTAAAGTTTTTACAGTCTAGGTTTTGAAGACTCCATGTAGCCCCCATCAACATCTCTCCACAGATCTCAGAGTGTTTGTGAGTCCTATGTTAAGAATGCTAATGTTTGACATCATGGCTTCAGCACCATGATGTGTTTTACTAATGATATTTATGAAATAAATCCAAACATCAAAGGAGCCCCAAACTTGGTAGCAAAAACCATTTCATTTTTCATACTTTACCTCAACAAATCATATCATATTATTCTTAACTAATATTAGAGCTCCAAGATCCCTGAACGGGGACTAATATCCTAAAGGTTGATGAATAAAAAGCTGCTTTGGATATTCCTCTCTCACAGCCTAAATGAAAACACATTCTCCAATCTTTTCCTTAAAATCAATTAAAGAAAAGTGAACTAGAAGGGAGGAGATGGAAAATAATAGATTTATATTGCACTCGTGCAAACTCATTCTAACATTCTAACTAATCATGTTACTAAACTGAGGATAGCAAAGTATTCCCTTATCTGTCTTATAATCCACTTAAAGATTTATCTTTTTTTAAAAACTTTTTTAATAGCATATCCCTTCAGGTCAATATATAACTAAAAAAAACTTATCAGTGAAAAGATAGGTGTACCATAATATTCCTAGCTGAAGAATAAAGAACAGATATAGCAAAACAATCCCATAATATGACTATAATCTAAATTTCACAGTGGGTTTATAGAGTTCTATCAGATTAGAATTTCTCTTCAGACCCCCATCTCTCTTTTTTGAAAGAGGACATTAAATTACATTTAAATTCTTGTATTATTAAACAGAGTTTATAAAGCTACATGGGCAACATTTAAGGATAAAGGGGATATCTGTAAATCCAGATGATGAATGGCAATTAAATTTAGAGATAAAATTGTATTAGTTGGAAATTCAATGGAGGAAAAGGAAAAAATTGTCAAAATCACTCAGATAGGAATCCCCTCTACAACATGCAGCAAAAATGTTAATCCAGTCTTCATCAGAAGACCTCTAGAGAGAAGAACCACTGCAAAACTCTAACTGTGGATTGCTGATAGCCTCATACTTTATTTACAAAATTTAGTCCATCAATCACAAGCTCCCTCTCCTCTCAATTTCATGCTTCAAATCACCAAAATATCATTCCTCATTCTCCTCTTAGTTGGTCCCATAAGAGAATGAAATGGTTTCTGTCCTTGACAGGCATCCTTTTATTTGTGTCCTTAATCCTATCCCCTCCTACTTCATTAAAGATTACCCAACTCCCTCTCTTTTTAATTCAGCCTCCTTTTTTCCATTAAAAAAGTTTTATTTGACCTTACCAACCCCACCTCAAGTTATTGAGGAGAGGAGAAAGCAGAGGAGGAGGAAGGGGAGAGAGACAGGCAGACAGATAGACAGACAAGAGACAGAGACAGACAGAGAGAGAGAGAGAGAGAGAGAGAGACAGAGACAGAGACAGAGACAGAGACAGAGACAGAGACACAGAGAGAGACAGAGAGACAGAGAGAGAGTGATGGTAGAGACCCTAAATTTAGAAAGATTACAATGTAGCGAGAATCAAATATGATTATGAAATGCTAATAAAAAAGTAAATACAGAACCTTTTAACAAAAATAATTTCTACTATAGAAAACACCTAAATAATTACAGAATTTCACAGTGCCTTTCACAAGGGACCTTAGAGATTCCCTTCCTTTACAGATGAATAGGGCAGCTAAGTGGCACAGTGGATAGAGTACCAGGCCTAAACTTATCTTTCTGAATTCAAATATGACCATAGGCACTTACTAGCTGCGTTATCCTGGGCAAGTCGCTTTACCCTGTTTGCCTCCATTCCTCATACATAAAATGAGCTGGCGAAAGAGCAAGACACTCAAGTATCTTTGCCAAAAAAAAATTGTATCTCAAAGAGTTAAACATAACTTTAAAATGATTGAATAAGAAGTCACACAGTTAGTTAGCAGCAGAGGTGACATTAAGACCCTAGTCTCTAATTCCCATGCTGGGGTGCTTTCCAAAAAAATCGTGCTGTCACCCTGGAAATGATCATTTGAAAACACATTGTGGCTAAATGTTGTTCTCGAAATTAAAATTAAAGTGTCAAGCAAAGAACAGTAGAGACAGACTAAGAAATGATGAAAATGAAATTGAGAATGTTCTGGAAAGATGGAAGCTTAGACAAAAATAGGATCAATATAAATATATTAGGAGGAGGATCCACTACAGAAGGAAGAACTAAACTAAAATCTGAAAACTATAGATTTTAAGAAGAAATGAAACAACCCTGTTATCAGTCCCAAACCATGCTCCAGAAAGTAAAAAAATTAGATCAGAGGACCTCTGAGCTCTTTTCCCAGATCTAAACTTTTATTATCTTTACTTTAAACTGGCTGCCATCTGAGATGGGTAGGATGTCCAACTTTAAAAGTATGCATTATATTGCATCATTATCATAACACATGAGACAATGAGGGCATAATGAATGGCTAAGGGGCTGACCTCAAAGTCAGAAAGCCTTGAGGTCAAATCTTGCCTCCATCACATACTAGCTGTTCAAACCCTGAGCACATCGCCTGCTTATGAGGGCTCTAGCAAAGAAATTGCATTAGCAGAGAAAGTGTTCTCACCCTAAAATTCCCCAAAACAACTAAATCATAGATCTAGTTCCCTCTACTACACTATCCTACATTTGTATTTTATATTTAAGGACTAGAAATGATTCTCCTTAAGACAATCCAGTGATTTTCTACTTGTTACCCACATAACAAGTAGAGTGCAGGGTGCTGCTCAGGACTCATCTACAAAATGGGTATTAGACTTTATTTTAGAATTTTGACTCTCATAGTTACCCTGCTTTATGACCTGGTCACAGAGGCATTTACTCTCTCCCAGTTGAGATTCTCATCTGTAAAATGGGTTGTTGTGAGGAATAAATAAAATAAAGTATATAAAGCATTTTGCTAATCTTAAAATTTTATGTAAACATAAACAAGTAATAGTAATAACAGTAGTAATGAGTAGTAGTAGTAGTAGTAGTAGTAGCAGTAGTAGTAGTAGTAGCAACAGTAGTTGTAGTAGTAAAATAAAGATAATAATGGCTACTCTAATTTATCTACTTATGAGAATAAATGAGAATACAGGACAAATCCTTTTGTAGTGAACATTATTATACCACAAATCTATGTTACAAAAAAAAGTGTCAGTTAATGAACTTCATTATGTTAAATATAACAAAAGTCGACAGGGAAAAATGAGTTTTGGTCAGGCTGCTGGAACACATCGTAATGGAATTGAAATATCTTATTTTGAAAGGAGTTATGGGGTTTCTTAATTTGTTTTTTTTACCAGCCATGATTTCACTGGTATTGTGAGTGTTTGATGATATATTTCCTGCAGCAATTCAAATCATCATCTTATCATTAAAAATTAGCTCAGTGCAGGGCATGAAAGATTGTGACTTGCTCAGGGTCACACAGCCAATATGTGACAGAGGCTGAACCTGAAATATCATATTGCCATTCATCTAGATTTTTTTTAGTAATAACCTTTCATTTTTAAAGGGTTAAGTAACTAGAAATATCCATTCAACTATAAAAGATGTAAAAAAATTTATATTCTGCACAAAAAAGGTAAACATCAGTGATTACTCTTGGATATTAAAACTTGAATTGTCTTTTTTCCACTTAATTTTTCTATCACACAGGACAAACAAACCAGCCATGTGAATACTAAAATCAACTAGGTGTTATGTAGAGATGGAAAGCATGGAATCCCTGCAAAATACAGGGATAGCCTCACCCAGAATTCCAGGGGACCCCCTTGGAGAACACTAGGCTAGCCTAATAAGACTTGTTTTTCATCAGAGGCATTGAGATCTGGTCCTCAGCACCTCACGTTTCCTCCTCTCTGACTAAAGAGCTGGAGGGAAGTGCAATAAACTCCTCTGCAAACTCTTCTTAATAGAAGGCTCAGAATCTTCCTTCCAATTCCATTTTCCTTCAGCTGTTCTGTTTGCTTTCAGCCCCATTAACCTCCTGCCCCACGCTGGCTTCATTCCCTACCAGCTTCCTTTTGCATTGCTTCTCCCCTCCCTTAGCCTGTAAGTTCCTTGTGGACAGGGACTTTCTTTTACTACTGGTCTCTCCAGCACTTAGCACAGGACCTGCCTGGTATGTGGTAGGTGTTTAGGAGGTGTTTATTGATTGTCGAAAGAGCCCAATATTTGGAGTCAGAAGATTTGGGTTCTAGAAGCAATTCTGCCTCTTGCTGTCATAAGACCCTGACCTAATAAAAGTCTGGGTCAGTGCCTTTATCTGTGGAACGAGGGAGTTGACCTAGAAGACCAATCCAGCTCTAAACTGTACAAGTCAAATATCACTCAATGCCTTGCTCTCATCATTGCATGATTATTCCACCTGATGTTTTTTCTAAATATGCACATTGTATTTTGTGCTTAGGTTTTAAAATGAAAGCAGGTTTGCATTAGCAGAATTCAGCAGCTCAAAAGATTTTCCTTGTAATCAATATTACATGCATGAAAATTTACTTAAAAACTGGGAAGTAGAGACCAGATTTTTTTAGAACAATGCTGCCCTCTGTGCAAAGGAAGATGCAAAGTATTTAAGGAAGCTCTTAACCTCCCCTAAATGAGCCTCTCCTTTCTCCAGATTTTTATTACTGAAAGAAGCATTCATTGAGAAACAAAAAGGAATCCTTCAGTCTGTTGACAAAGTGTTCTTGCAAGCCCTTAAATCACCACGCCCAACTTTCTTAGCAACTAAACAGAAAGTTATTAACATCTTGACCAGTTGAATAGATGGGTTTTTATTTATGAGTCTTCTTAAAAATTAGGAGTACTGGGGGCAGCTGGGTAGCTCAGTGGATTGAAAGCCAGGCCTAGAGATGGGAGGTCCTAGGTTCAAATCCACCCTCAGACACTTCCCAGCTGTGTGACCCTGGGCAAGTCACTTGACCCCCATTGCCTACCCTTACCACTCTTCCACCTATAAGTCAATACACAGAAGTTAAGGGTTTAAAATTAAAAATAAAAATAAAAATAAAAATTAGGAGTACCCAGGTTTATGATCAAGAAAATTGAGATAATCGTCTAGATGTATCTCTAGAAAGTCTAGATAATTAGCTATAGTTTTTATTTTTGTCCAGACTTTTCCCATAAAGCACCAGGGCATCCCAATTTTCATATTTTCAGGATCTTGGCCTATATAAAATAGAAAAGAAAAATCTATTTTTTAAATGTAAAACTATTTGACCCTAATTCAAGTCACTTCACTTTTTTGAATAATTAGTTAATCCATCAGCAAAATGAGTGATTTCTAGGTGGCACAGTAGATGGAGTACTGGATCTGTAGATGGAAGATTTGAGTTCAAATCTGATCTCAGACATTTACTAGCTTTGTGATTCTGGGCAAATCACTTAATCCTCTCTGCCCCCGTTTCCTTATCTGAAAAACGAGCTGGAAAAATAAATGATAAACCACTCCAAATGGTTTCACAAAGAACCAGAAACAACTGAAAACGACTGAAAAGCAACAACCAGAATATTGTTAAGGTTCATTCCAGCTCTAACACTAATGAGATGCAAAATAGTCTAGTGGAAAGCACCTTGGATTTGTAGTTCAAAGGATCTAGGTTCAAATACTCATTCGATCGCTTTCACTAAATCACTGCACAAAATTCTTTTTCTCATATGAGTTCAAAGGTACCACGTTAGATAATGTGACTGAATACAAGATATTTATGCTGTCCAAAGAATGAAGTGCCTAGAACCTGAATGAATAAAAATAGACTTATGTGTTTAACAACCATGTTAATAGTGGGGGTAGCTAGGTGACTCAGTGTATTGAGAGCCAGCCCTGTTTATGGGAGATCCTGGGTTCAAATCTGACCTTGGATACTTCCCAGCTGTGTGAACCTGGGCAAGTCACTTACCCACCCACCCCTACCCATTGCCTAGCCCTCACCTCAATTCTGCCTTGGAATCAATACATGATGTTGGAAGGTTTCTGTTTTTGTTTTTTAAAGAATATCAGTTGTTCTTTCTGTTTAGTTCTGAAAAAAAAACTAACAATTTAGAAGTTCAATGAATATTGCAGTGACAAAGTAACAAGCAATCACATGTGGGAGTTGATGTTAATAAAGTATCCAAAAGATCAAAAGAATAGTTTACTTTTCATTTGAATGTTTTGGTCTCATGAAGATGCAAGGTCAGCCAAGGCATTTGGAATAAAGATACTTTTCCAAATGCCCATCAATAAGAGGCACCCAGTCTAAGGTCTAAAAATGCACCAAGTCTTAAATGCTGAGAATGGTTGTCTAATATACTCTTGTTCTGCATGTGGCCAAAAACACAATGTCCAGTGGAACCACTAAGAAGGAAGAACTCTATTCTCTACTTTCTCCAGATTTCTGAAAAACAGACTCCCTGCTGCCATCATAATGATCATCTGGGGGTTAAATATCTATTATTTGCATAATCTTCCATGTGTCAAGCTGCTTTACCTAATATTGCCTCTTTTTCAGTCTTTAGTTGTCTTTATTCACTCACTCTTTTGCTTGTTTACCATCAATAAATAACTTTAAAAGATTTTGTTGACCTTTAGAGATCTCAGTTAACAAATGTAGAAAACAACAAAATTAAGTACAATGGGGTCCACCAATGAACCAACAATTGTGCAATTTATTTTTTTTCAATTATGCAATTTAAATCAATAGTCATTGCAGGGAAAAGATTGAAAGCCAGGACTGAAGAGAAAGTATGTGAATGTTCCCTGATAGAGAAATATTGTAAGCCATAATATTATAGGATACAAATTATATTGAATTCAAAAGATTTATGAGTCAATGAAACTACAGTTGTTACAAAAAAAAATTAAAGAAAATATAATCACCAAAAACCAAAACTTTATGTACAGGCAACCTCAACCCACTTTATTCTTTCAATATCATTAATTCTATCTAAATTCTTTCTTTTGATTGTTCTGTATCAATAACTCAAACAGTTAGGTGGTGCAATGGATAGAATCCTGGGCCTGGAGTTTGATACTTACTGGCTGTGTGACTCTGAGCAAGTCACTTTATCATGTTTGCCTCAGTTTCCTCATTTCTGGAATGAGTTAGAGAAGGAAACGGAAAACCACACCAGGATCTTAGCCAAGAAAAATCCCAAATTGGGTCATGAAGAGTGACTCATTGAAATGACTAAACAACAACATCATCAATAATTCAAATCTACAGAACACAACAAAGTTTATAAAGTCTTTCCTCACAACAATTATTCTGTGAAAAAAAATGTGAAAAAAAGGTAGTGCAACGATTAGAGCCTTAATTTTTAAGTAAAAAGAGTAAGACTCTTAGAAGTTGCATGATTTGTTCATGAACCCACAGTTAATAAGTACTGGAGCTAAGGTTCAAACTCCCATCTTCTGCCTCATATTCTATCATCTTATCCCTTTACCATATTTCTAAATCTCTGAGCTGATATTCCAGTTTTACTCTCCAAATGTTATAAGGCAATTAACTGGACATCTCTAGTAAAATTTAATTTCCTTCAGAGGTGTAGCTGCCTAGAAATCATTTGCTTTACTCTTTTTTTATTTCATTTGAAATTTATTTGGAATTAAAGTCACCTAGCTGCTTTACTTTACAGTTTCCTAAGAGCAAATAGGATGTGCTTCCATTACAAAGGATCAACTTAAAAAAAACCTTACAACTTTGGAATACTTAAGAACTCTGACCAATGAAATGGTCAACCAGTGTTTCAGAGGCCCAGGGATGAAGGATGCTACCCTCTTTTTGCCAGAGAGGAAATGGATAAAAGATTCAGGAGACATACATTTCAAAATGACCAGTATGAGAATTTGTTTTTTATTTATTTCGTTTCATTTTTCTTTTCCCTTTCCTCTCAGTGGGAAATGGTAAAGTGAGAGGGATAAAAAATGAATGCTTGTTCCTACTCTTACCACTCTTCCACCTAGGAGCCAATACACAGAAGTTAAAGGTTCAAAAAAATAAAATAAATGCTTGTTAATTGAAAAAATCATTTAAAGAAGATCATATGGTTTTCTGCTGGTGTTCATCTCTTTGTTTCTATGGAAGGGGTAGGTTTTCTAGTCGTCACTACCATTTAACAATGGTAAAATTCTCCTTGCTTCTCCTTTACTGACTGATTTAATGGCTTTCTTTTCTTAACTTGTATGTCTTAAAAGTTGTGTTTTCTTTTTAAATCTTCCAATTTTGTAACTGAATTCATGATACTTTTTGAAACTTTTCCATTATGACTGGGAAGTTTCATAAAAAGTTAAAATGAATTACTTATTCTGCAGAGCTCTACTCAAAAATTGTTACTTTTTGTCTTTTCTATGCATTTAGATAGGTTGTTTTTAGCTCTTTAAAATCTTCCTTGAGGGGAGGAAATTCCTATTATTTTAAAGTATCTCTTTCTTCTCTTAAGTCTTTGAAATAAGAATACTTTGGCCAAAACTATCACAATAATTTTTGAAGAGATCATGATGCATTGACCTATTTTATCTGTCCATCTATCTACATCCCACACTGTAATCTAAGTCAGTATTTCCTGTAGAATCACATTTGATTTGTTTTGTTTTGAATTTTCTTTAATGTAATTTGTTTAAGCCAATGAACAGGATCCTTCTCATAAAGGAGCATATTTAAAACTAATCGAATTGCCTCTGTGGTTCCATAATGATGAAACCATGGCAACAGAATCATAGAAATTTAGAGATCTGGAAGACCTTGCTCTCTCTCTCTCTGTCTTTCTGTTTCTCTGTCTGTCTCTGTCTCTCTCTTCCCCGCCCCCTCCCCCACCTCTTCTTCCGCCATCCATGCCTCTCTCCCCCTCTCTTTCAGAATACAGGACCATAATATTACACTTAGATGGTACCTGAGAAACCATTTAGTCTAACCCCACTTTATTTTACAGATTTAAAAAAAGACAGGTACAGAGGTCAATTGACTTGTCCAAGATCATAGATCTGGTTAATGGCAAAGCCATAACTAAACCCAGGCCTCCATATTCTCATTTCATTGTTCTTTTCAGTACACCAAGGCATATTCTAGGTGTAACAGATATTATAAGAAGGTATTGTATTTTTATCTTAAAGGCAACTAACAGCCAGTTTGCCTTATCATCATAAAATGAAGTCAGTGTTTCAGACCCTAAAACATGCTACTAGAGTCTTCAACAGTTATTTGAAATAGTATTCACTGTCACGAATGAGATATATATTATTTTGAAAGGAGGTCAAAACTTGAAAAATATTTAATAAATTTAAATTTCACCAATAAAATTTCTTATGGGGAAAAAGTTTCATAAGTATCATATTTCGTGGGTGTGGGAGAGATAGAGAAAAATAGAGAGACAGAGACAAATAGAAAAAGAGAGAGAGAGAGAGAGAGAGAGAGAGAGAGAGAGAGAGAGAGAGAGAGAGGTGGATCCTTTAAAGTTTCCATTTCCAATTGGATTCCAAAGTGAAGATATTCATACTGTATTTGTAAATCTGCCTATTTTGACTTGTGTTTCTTACATTCTTGACAGATCATTCTTTTGCCTAAAAGCAAACCAGGGAGTTGAATGTGTCCCTTTTCTTTCTGTAGCACTTTACTTTTTACTTCCATTAGCAAGCAAAAAAAAGACCCTTTCTAGCTACAGGGTTTAGACTTGCAATAAAACACATAGTTTTTGTTCCTTTTAAGTCAAAAGACAAAGGATACTACAGTATACTTTCTTTAGAGCAAACTACTTTAAAGTTGGGCTTGGTAACTGGAATTCAGAACTCCCTGTGGAGCCCAATAAGGTTTCTCTGTGAATAGTTCCTCCAATAATATTTACAACTCTTTCCATTATTTGATGCTGCTAGGACTACTTCTAAAAGCTGCAATGATTTCATACTTTTTTGCCCTACTGAAAAGTACCACTTAATCAAAGCAAAATGAAGAGAATCAGATGTATATGTATATGCCATTTCTCTGTAATAGCAAAAAAATAGTTTTTATTTACTAATTAAGCTTAAAATATTATCATCTTCATATTTTTGCCTATACATATAAACAAGGGAGAAGATAAGAGGAAGGGAACAAACATTTATTAAGTACCTCATAAGTGCCAAGTGAACACTTTACAAATAGTATCTAATAAAAAGGAGATTCCAAATTCAGGTTGGGGGAGCAGCATGGCACAGTAAGGGACTGTTAGAGTTAGTCTCAGGAAAACTTGAGTTCCTGTGCTACTTTTGGCACTTAACATAACTGTAAGCAAGTCACTTCATCTCTCTGAGTCTCGGTTTCCTCATCTATAAAATGAGTTTTAAAATGCCAATATTATCTAACTCACAAGCTTGTTGTCCCATTCCTATGAAATGTATTTAATACGTTAATAATCTTTAAAATGATATAAATGTTATTATGTGTTTCATATGTATTTGGGTAAAAAAATTGAAAAAATATTACTTAAGGAAATCATGCTTATAATGTTAGGCACTGATCTTTAACATTTTTTTAATACCTTACTTTTCATCATAGAATCAGTACTAAATATAGATTCTAAGGCAGAAGAGTGGTATGGGCTAGGCAATTGGGTTAAGAAACTTGTCTAGGGTCACACAGCTAGGATGTTTG
Organism: Gracilinanus agilis; assembly: GCF_016433145.1. NCBI lineage: Eukaryota > Metazoa > Chordata > Mammalia > Didelphimorphia > Didelphidae > Gracilinanus > Gracilinanus agilis. The sequence goes on from NC_058135.1 coordinate 77,173,833, forward strand.
TGAGGCCAGATTTAAATCCAGGACTTCTCATCTATCTCCAGGTCTGGATTGCCATCCACTGAACAAGCTATCTGCTCCTGATCATTAACATTTAAGGGCATGGAAGCATTTGAGTTGAAAACATAAACTAAAATTCTATCATTATTGTAGCTTAGTCCAGCTTTTAGTTCTCCTGAGAAAAAAAATTGAGAATGCTAATCACTACTATTTCTAATTGAAAAACATATTTTATATTGTGGTATCTGTTGGATATGGAATACTATTGTGCTAAAATGAAAAATGAACTGGAGGAGGATACACTGTGACACAATCAAACATAATAGACTTCTCTACTATCAGCAATACAATAATGACCCAGGGCAATCCAAAGGAACTCAGGAGAAAGAACGCTATCCACATCCAGAGAAACAACTGTGGGAGTAGAAAACCACAAGAAAAACATTTACTTGATCACATGGTCTGATGGGGATATGATTGGGGATGTAGATTCTAAGTAATCACTCTATTGCAAATATGAATAACATGAAAATAACATGTCTTGAACATGGAAAACCCAGTGGAATTGCTCATTGGCTAAATAAATAATTTTTTAAAGAAAAGCAGAGATAAAAAAAAAGAAAAAATATATATGAAATGCAATACAAAAGTTAATGAGAAGATTTGACACATATTTTTCATTTAAATATAGTAGACATTTAATAAATGGATGAGAAAATTAATTAAATTACTGGATGCCAACTCTTTTTGTCCGTGTCTATGTACATTTTAGGTAACACTATAATGTAATGAAACAGATGTCAAAAGTCACAAATATTATCATTACTTTATAGTTACACCTTTTATAACCCAGTGTGTTGGAACAATACCATTATAATAGCAGACAACCTCTGTCCAGAAAAGCAGCAGGCATTTTTAAAGGGAATAGCAATATTTTTATTTCCTTGGTTCCTTAGTCCTCAGTTCATAGTGGAAAAAGGATACCACAAATAACATATGGTATAATTCTGTTAAAAACCAAACATTCTTACCTTACTGTCAACTAAAAGTTAAAACTCAATTATTAAAGAGGTCAACATCAGAAATGAAATTTGACTTTTTTTTCTAGCAACAGACTCTTTGCATAGTGGTACCTTTACAATGATCAAGGGACAATGAATCAAAGATCATCAGAGTCAATACTGGTAGAGATATCCAAAAATAAGACTCTTGATTTGTGGATTAATTCTTAAAGCTTCAGAAGCCCAAAGCAAATATAATTACAACATTTTTCCTGATTAGGCATGTTTTTCCAGGAACTTATACTAATAATCCAAGGCCTTAAATTACAGTGAATCTAGAATGTCTCTTAGTAATGTTATACTTATCAACTAGAAGAAAAGGCCAATATTTCATCAGTGTAGACAATACTTGAATGATCATATTTTACTCATGCAAATAAAAGATTTTAAAAATTGCATTGCTACTATGTTCAGAAGTGTTGTTTTACTATCTGACACAATGACTTAAAAGAACGCAGGAACGATCAATAATAATGCTGTTTTCCAAAACTGAATGCTGGAAACTTTTAACAATGTCCAAGCTTGACCCACAAATAAGAGTTAAGAAAATATGCATCAATTACCTCTTTGCAGAAGTGAGGACAATGTATAGGTCTGAAATATTACATATATTGCCAGACACAGCTAATATATTGATTGATTTTGCTGAATTTTTAAATTCATCTTTTTCGAAATCTGCATTACAAGAGATGGCTCACTGAGCAGGAAGTAGGAGGAAATAGATTTGGAAAATGAAATGATATAAAAATAAAATTTAAATAAGATTTAAAAATTCTGTTTTGTAATATTCTTCTGTTTGATATTTTTAAGTTTCACCTCTGTTTCTTTTAAATACTTCAATCAACTTTTCCTTTTTTACATGAACTATTGATTTCAGATGTTCCTGGTGAGGAATTTTCTCTACAAATTCAGATTGGTACCCGCTCTACAATTTATAAATCAATTAAGAAATATTTATTAAATAACTTACTATGTGTCAGGCACTATGCTAAGCATTGGGCTAAACTAACATTTTAAAAGAGTTTTCTGTGGCCACTGATAGATTAAATGACTTGCCCAAAAAAACCTAAGTCAATGTATGTCAAAAGCAGGACTTGAAACAAGATCGTCCTGACTCTGAGGCCAAATAATTAGCCACTACTCTACACAATCTCTTTTATCTCCTTTAATTGTCAGCAAATCCTTTTTTTTTAAATCACTGAATCTCCAGGGTGAGAAATGCCATAAACTATCCATTAGCACCATCCATCTTTATCCTTCCTAAACATTTTCATAACATTTTATGACTTTACAAAAGAACAAAAGGCACTCAGAGTTCCTCGACCCAGACACAAGCACAAATCAAAAGAAACAAAATTTAATGATGGGATGCTAAATAGTTTTAAGTGTATTAATTGATTTTGTTTAGAACTGAACTATTATATTTCATGGATAATTTTAATGACCTCCTTTGGAGTCTCAATATAGAAAGGGGAGGGCACCCAGACAAAGTCTGAAATGGAGAGACAACAAGGTACCATGTTGTTAGACTTCATACAGACACAGGAGCTCTGAGAAGTCCCAAGTCCAGTCCGAAATTATAATCCGCCTATCCAACACAGAAACTAAAGTTTCTGTGAAATAAAAATTATCCCCAAGTTCTTTGAGGGCACCAGGGAGAGAAATAAATCTAGAAGCTTTGCAGTTCTAAGAATAGATGGCATAAGTTTGTCTCCAGATTGTATTAGTTCAAATTCTTGCCAAGGGAGCTGTCCGGGGTACTGGACCTTTTAGCAACAGCTTTATCTGGTCAAGTAGAAAAAGAACCTTTCATGTTTATGAAACAGTAAGAACAAAGTGCTGCATGATTATATCAGAAAATATTATTAATGTTTACAAAGTGTCACTAACACTGGGCTCAACTGACTTCGACTACATCTTAAATCTCATTCTAAGATGAATTTGACTAGATTAAACACCGACTGCTACCTGCCATGGACATGCCTCCAGAACCTCCAGAATGTTATCCAACAGAAATCCTCAAACTGCTTACTACTATCAATTCCAGTTCTGTAGTTCTGGCGAACCTATGCAAAGTTATTAAATACAACAGTTATCTTTTTTCTAACAACCTTTCATCTCTCCTTTTAATTCTTCTTCCCTCTTTACACTCTCTCTATCTTCTAAACTTCACAACAGATATAGTTCGACAGATATATTTCCAGGCATGAATGCTGCTCCATAATCACTCAAGAATCCAGAAATATTCATTGTGGCATGCACCTGTCTAGGAAAAATTCCATTCTCTAAACCTATTCCTTCTCTCTCCCTCCTATCAAAATTTACTATCTTATATCCTGCTCCCTTGGAAAACTGATCTCTGCTATAAGAATCTAATCTGAGAAATATATATATATTAAATAATACATTAATACATATTGATGATTAAAGTTCTTTCTACCCCTAAGAAATATTTAGATTTTAATAGGAGTCTCAAGAATGAACTCAACTAATCAGGTTGTTTTTAGCATCCATATAATCACATGGTGTTAGCTATTACTTAGTCTACCCAGTCACAAATTAGATCCTAACCTACAATAAAGTCCCCTTCTTGGAATTCTGTTACTTATTTTTATGGTACTCCAGACTTTTTTGTGTATGATACTACTTAGCAGTATCTCTTTAATAGAATCATATAGCTATCACTCAAGAATATTATAGAACAGACATGCTTCCTAAAATAAGTAAGATAATGCTAATCTTAACTGTAATTCCATCCATATTATTAATAAATCTGGTCATTTTAAATATTAAAATTAAATATCATGTCCATTTTTACTATGTTGAAGTAGTTAAATGATAGCTAAATTCCTACATTAAAGTATAATTTATATGCATGTAATTTGTTATTTGGCATCATCAGACAGAATTAGTTTTTCTTGTGAGTAAAATGAATGCTATCCATTTTTAAAACCCTTGGACCGGGCCAAGTCCTCACATATGGGCTTTCTTATAACATAAAAGTATACAATGTTAAATCTTACTTAATTCCTCTCCCATCTAATTGTAGCCACATAGAAGGATTTCTTAGATCTATAAAGAAACTAAAATCTATCAATAAATATAATTTTGGAGATGTAGCATAATTTGAAAGTGTGATGTTCCTGGTTAAATGGAAAGAACCCCACCCCCGAAATCTCAAGATTCATGTAAATGTATCAAAATAAAGTAGTTCAGGGTACATTGAATGTTTTTAATAAATTCATAACTAAGAATAAATACACTAAAAGTACACTTGCCAAGGTTTGAAAAAGCTGCCAAGTTGTGAGCATCAGAATATTAAGTATAAGAAAATGTCTTTTCTTTATTGTTTTTAATTTCTTTTTTTTCACTCTTTCATTCTTCTGTGATCCTAGCTTCAAAAAATAATATGGAAGCTATGATGTTTTCTGTGACTTTTTAAATATATAAATACACTCATGATAAGATTTTTTTAATTTTTCAAAATCCTGAGAAATGAGATGATAGACTCCTATAGTCTTATTTCCATACCTCTTGGCACAGGAAAGGGGAAACAAAGATGTTTGGTATAATCTAAAAAACATCTCAATAACTTTGTAACTCATTCCTTTTCCAACTATGTGCAGGTGCTCAACTCTCTCAATTTTGATATTCTAGCATGTCTTGATGTATAGTGCTTCTTCTCCTATATAAGACAAATTCTTATATGATAAAACCTATCACAGAAGACAATTTGGTTATTCATTACCATTGTAGCTTTAAGTCACTTAACCTTGTAGTTGTCAGTTCGTATATCTGTGAAGTGATGTGGCAGGACTTTAGCACCAAATCCTATGATTTTGTGAAATAAGAAATTATGCAAAGTACTTGTGTTTTCACAGTATTATCTACTAGAATCATCAACTAAAATGTGAAAGAGAGTAGGTAAATCTACTCTACATCAGTACAACCATTGATCTTTATTTTTGTTTTATTTTTATCCTCTTCTTCTTCATATCTATAAAATACAAATGTAAACACATGCACACACAAAAACTAGGAATGGAAAATATTTGCCTTTTCATTGGCTCAGTGGTTACTGATTTTAATAAGCTTGGGGGAAAAGGAAAAATGGTTACATATAAAATTCCTGTCAAGAATTTTGAACAGAAGCATTTAAATCATGATTCAAATATTTTAAAATTTAAGAAGCTTTAAATCTATAGTTATTTCACTTAAAAATTTAAATCATTGATTCTGAGAAAACTATAACTTCTACACTTCTTCATAGGATTTCTTTTTAAACAAGGTAATGCTGAAATACCAAATGTACCTTTTGCAACATGGTGGTCATTTGAAATGTCAGTGCTTCATGTCCCCATTTAGTTACTTACCTAGAAAAGAAAAAGAACATATTAGAACCTTGTAATAACCCCAATTATTTATCAATCATGAGTACATTCATTATGTGGAATTAAAATTCTAAATTTCATGCCAAAAGTGAGGTATGTGTAGAACAAGTCTTAATAAATTATATTACGCATTGATAAATAACTTCTAAAAAGTAATGTATGTATTTCCTTTCTCTCAGAAAAGAAGTAAGGAACTATGGGCAAGTTATATAACACATACTTTTGGTCTAGGTCACTTTTTCAGTTGGTTTCAGTTAAATGTGGTTTTTTCTTTATTACAAGTGAAAGTTCAATGTGTATGTTTAGGGGGTGGAATGAATGATTATGGTGTAAAATGAAAGATATAATAAAATTACTAATAAAATTATTATTAAATATTTATAATTATATAAAAATAAAGGTAGTATTTTATGTATGGAAAATAAAGAAGAAAAAGAAGTACTTTAATGTATATGGTCCATTAGGTAAATAAGAATATGAGATAAGTAAAAGGGAAAAGTAAAAGTTTAAAGAAAGAATTGGGAGAGGGTGTTTGGACCTGTCATTTCATCAAAGTGAGGGATTCCTGATGTATAGTTTATAGCCTTAGAGAATAGGAGCAGGCAAGAAAAAACATGTGCCCAGGACTGTGCTAAGCACTTTACTAATATGATCACATTTGATGCTCACAACAACCCTAAGAGATAGGTGCCATTATTCCCATTTCATAGGTGAAGGAAACTGAGGGAAATAGAGGTTATATGACTTTCCCAGGATCACAGAGCTACTAAGTGTATGAGGCTGAATTTAAACTCAAGTGTTCTGGTCTTTAGGTCTCTATCTACTGTGTCACCTAACTACCCTAAGGGCACTGCCTGAGGCAGCTAACTTTCTTGCTCAAGGTCACAGTCAGTATAAGTCAGAGATAGTCCTCCATTGGTCTTTCCTGAATCCAGTCCCACTCCATTCCATCTTCCACCCAGATGCAAAAATTGATATTTCCAAAGCAAAAATGTGACCACTTCAGTCCTCTGTTCAAGAAGCTTCCATGACTCCCTATTGTCTCTGGATCAAGTACAATAAATTCTTCTGTGTGGCATTTAAAGCCATAATCTGGCTTTCATAATCTGGCTCTGATCTCTCTAGTATTATTTCATGTACTCCTTCTTCACATAGTCTATATTCTGGCCAAAAGGTTCTATTTGCTATTCATGTTCAGGACCTTCCATCTCTTGCTCAAGTGTACCTCAAGTTATTCATCCCCATTGAGAGCTAGATAAATTGGAATCTAATCTCCTCCTCTTGGAATCTCTATTTCCATTCAAGCCTCAGCTTGCTTGCTTCCTCTAAAGGAATCTTTTTCAGCTTCTTCCTCCACAATCAAGCTGAAAATTATTTTGTATTGGATATGGGCATCCCTTCCATATTGGGACTTTCTTCATCACGGTTTCAATAATTTTTCAGACTGGCATAAGAAATTAAATGGGAATTTGAGAATTTTGCAGACACTGCAAATGGCACAGGAAGGCCAGCAGACAACATAGCAAAAGTATGGAAACTCAGAAATGCATAAAGTATACATATAGTATTGTATAATATCAGCACATTTTATCTTTTAATACCATAAGTATACACAATTTCTTTTTTCAAGCTAAAATAAGTAAGTTTGCAAAAAGAAAATAAAGCCAGCCTATGGTACACAAAGGCTAAAAATGTAGAGATATCTTACAAAGTTTAGTATTAATAAATGCATATCCGTACTGTAAACATCCCATAAAATCAAAAGAAAAAATTCAGAATTCTCTGGTATGAAGGGAGAGTCAAAAAAATTTTAGTAGATTTTCCAGATTGCAAGGGCACTGTGCTCGTAACCCCCCTCCCCCCCCCCGCAACTGAAAGGGATATTCTGTGTATGTGTACATATAAAGTGCTTAAAACTTGCTAATTGAACTAACTTAAAATTTAATTCTTAGTAAGATTCCAGTATAAGTACTAATTTATTATTGGGAGAAAGAAGATAATTAAAGCTTCCTGATATTGATTTAAAAACAAAACCAAAAAATCTTATTCAAAAAAATTCTACAGGAAAAAATGCACAAAAATATCTTTCATCATTCCCTGCAGATTGACACTGCATCTTCTCTCTCTTACATATGCCAAACCTTATACTAATACCAATGGACACAAAACTAAATGTCTCACATTAAAATGAGAACTATTCAAAAAAATCCACATTTTTAAAAAAAAATCAGCACAGTTGCGTGCTGAGTAAAGTTTTCTGGCCGCTGTTAAAAATTGCTCAAACTCAACTAATTTAATTTTAGACCGGATTCCCAGCTCCTGCCAAAGTCACAGAGCTACTGTATGAATCTCCTTGCTTTTAGCTCCTGTTGGGTTGCTCTGACTGCCCTGAATACACTGAGCTCCACTAACAGAACTCACATTATTCCCCTTTGAAAAGGAAAACTAGTTTCTGGGTCCTTGCGTACATGTTTATTCTTCTCCAAGTGAATTGAGCCTGTCAAGTACTATTTAAGTGTTTTTCTCTTCACTGTGGTTCTGTTACCATTTTACATAGCTCTTGTATCTTAATGATGTACTGTCTTGTATTTAGCTGGGTTTACAATGCACTTCTTGGACTCCTTCAAGGCCCACAATTCAATTGGATTCTCCTGGCATCTGACTGTGAATAGCTTTCCAATGATGAAATACATCATGCCTCTTTATTTTTCTTCCTTAAGGCAGAGTGTTTTCCTCCGGGATTGGCAGAGAGGCAGCAATGGAAACCAGTTGCCCCATCTGAAATATTAACTGAACAGTTCTTCCATATCTCCTCTCCTAATTTTCTTTATTTCACTTCTGTGAAAACAAAAATAAAAATTTTAAATCTATTTTATTTCCTAACTTTAACATAGGCTTTAAAATTAAGAAATAAATTGGTTCTTCTTCAAATTTAGTCCTTCTTCTGGATTTTTGTTTTGACCTGATCCAGAGACTTTGAGACCTGCATCAAATCAGCACGTCCCAATTCATTATCTCCCTCCAAATCCACCTCTCTTACAATTTCCCTATTTCTGACAAAAAACACTTACATCCTTCCAGTCCCCGGGTTCATAATTTCAACATTTCTTCAATGTCTCACTCTCTTCTTCCCCTATATATCTGATCAGTTGCCTAATTTTGCCATTTCTATCACAACATCTCTCACATTTCTCCTTTTCTCTCCATTCACAGAATTATCACTTTAGTTCAGTTCCCTATCAGCTCTAGGCTAGATAGTTGCATTTGTTCCACATGACTCCAGTCTCTCTCTTTTAGTGGGTCTGCCTGCTTCAAGTCTCTTTCCATTCCAATTCATCTTTCATTCAAAAATCAATAGGATTTTCCTAAAACACAGATCTGATCATATCACTCTCCTATTCAATGAACTCTATTGTCTCCCTGTTGCCTCCAGGATTAAATACAAAATGCTGTTTGGGGCATTCAAAGATCTTTATAATCTATTCCCCCTCCTACCTTTCCAGTCTTTTTCCCATGATGTACTTTTTAAACTAGTAACACTGGCCTCCTGACTGTTCCATGAAATAGTCACTCCTTCTCTTGGATCTGGGCATTTGCTCTAACTGCCCACATGCCTGGAATGCTCTTCCTCTTCCATTCAGACCTCTCAGTCTTTCTTTAAGTTCTAATCAAAATTTCATCTTTTATAAGAAGTCTTTCCTTAACCCCTCTTAATTCTAGTGCCTTGTTTCTGTTAATTATTTCCTGTGTATCCTGTATATAGCTTGCTTTGAATATATTTGTTTGCATGTTTTCTTCCCCATCAGATTGTAAACTCCTTAAGAGCAGAGACTGTCTTTTGCCTCTTTTGTATCCCCAAAACTTAGTACAGTGCCTAGTACATAGTAGGCACTTAAAGAATGTTGGCAGATTGACTGATTAATATGTGAAGATATAGCATAGACACTGACAATGATGAAGGAAGAAAGAGAAGATGAAGCTGGCCAAACCTGAGAAAGAGAGAACTGGACATGTGACCTCACAAGTATAGGAGACTCCCTCGAGAAAATGTCCCAATGCAAGTTGGTACCTTCTCTGCAACTTATACTAGAGTTTTACAATAGCAATATGGCTTCTAAAAAGTCAATATTCTGACCAAAAAAGGTCCAGATGAGACTTTACAGAGACATGAGACATGAGAGGACTGTGTAGCTGAGACAGTTGAGAGAACTGGTCTAGAGACTCAACACAACAGGTCATGAGAAGTAACCCTTAAGAGTAATAATGTAAATAATGTAGGATCATCTTATAAGAATAGGAAGCAGGTTAAAGATGCCTCTTCCCATCTAAATCTCATTAATACATTATTATAGATAACAGTTCTTACATGAATTTGAGCATTGTTTTCCAGTTTCCTCCACCTTTTCTTCTATCTCCACTCCCTCATCTTAAAAAGGTAATTGTTTATAGCTGTAGGGGGTACAAATCATCTCCTTTGGTTTGGAGTAAAACAGTACAAAACCTAGTCTGTATGGTTTCAGTGGAAGGTACTAATTAGAGCTGAAGCCAAATTCTAGACCTTCCTTCTTCAAAAGGATAGAAGAATATGGTGTAGTTGGTAAAGGCATAGGATTCAACACTGAAATTATATTTGCTGTTTGCTTACATGAGTGGCCTTTAGTTGGTCACATCATGTCTGTGGCCCTCACTTTCCTTTTCTGAAAAATCAGGAGATGTTTTGAAAAGCAAAGGAAGTAAACATCACCCAAAAAAGTGATACCCTTTGACCTAGGAGTCAACTATTGAAACTATGCTCCAAGGAAACATATTTTGAAATTTTAAAAGAAAAAGGAAAAGAATTATATGAAGTAATGCAGAAGGAAGAAATCAGTACCAAAGAATAACACGTATACCCTGACTATAACAGTGTAATTAAATACTAAATCCACATTAAATCCACAAAAACAGCCCAAAAGGATCACAGAATTTAAGAAGAATAACATCATGACTTTAAATGATCACTCTATTGCAAATATTGATAATGTGGAAATGGGTTTTGATAAATGATACGTGTAAAACCCAGGAAAAATGCCTGTTAGCTTTGGGAATGGGGAGGGAAGAGGGGAAGGAAAGAACATGAATCATTTAACCATGGGGAAATATTGTAAATAATTAATTAAATAAAAAAATATTCAAAAAAGAAGGATAACATCATTACTATGATGTTGATGTCAAGATATACATTCTTTGGGGCTGAGGTTAACAACCAATAAGTATATCGATGTGTAATAATTTACAATCTTTCATCTTATAAAAACATTATGTCCTTTTTCATATACTGAATAGCAGTATTTGGCAATGAAAGTGAAAATAAAATTTGTATAATATTGAAAAAGTGTGTGAGCATTAGCTCTCTAACATTAGTTGTAGCTGCATATCTATGATCCTATGTGCAGGGTAACCAATAAAACAGTAACTCTGAATTTGAAGAAATTGGAAAAAAATGTAAAAGTCTTAAGTATTACAATTGATCCATGATTCCATGGGTGTATGTATTCCCTCTATATATTCACATCACAAACCTGCCAAAACTTGATCTTACTTTAGACATTTGTCCTTTCTCCCCCAACACAATAGAGAAACTACATCAACAAGCTATAGGTGTTTCTATTATTCTTTTTTTTAACCCTTAACTTCTGTGTATTGGTTCCTAGGTGGAAAAGTGGTAAGGGTGGACAATGGTCAAGTGACCTGCCCAGGGTCACACAGCTAGGAAGTGTCTGAGGCCAGATTTGAACCTAGGACCTCCAGTCTCTAGGCCTGGCTCTCAGTCCAATGAGCTACCCAGCTGCCCTGTTTCTATTATTCTTTGTGTATTTGCATATTGTTATCATTTTCTTTCTACCTGACCAACAGACTTTCTTTTACAGTTAAATTAAGCCTCATTTTTCTCATTCTTCCTTTCTTTGCCTAAATGTTAAATAAATCTCTTCTTTTTTTCTCCTCTTTTTCTTTTTTCTTTCTTCTTTCTTCTTTTTCTTTCTTCTTTCTCCATCTTCTACTTCTTCCTCTTTTTCTTCTATTTCTTCTTCTTCCCTTCACTGCAGAGTTCATGTGAATTTATTTGTGTAATTTCACTGGTTGTTGTCCTTCATATTCAAAGAGGTACAAAATGGTGTCACTAGTGACGTCTTTTGAAATCGTGCATGAATAGATTTAAGTGAGGTAGCTTTGCACAAAGTCATTGGCCTCACTCTCTACTAGAGTCATCCAAATCCAATGTCAAGATAAAAATCAGTACTGCTGGTGATGGCTCAAGATGCAGAGGATGATTTTGGCTTCTTTGATGTCTAACCAAACTCTAAGTGCTCCATAGGACCTGCTTCAATGATCTTCATGGCTCTTGGAACAAATCTCATCTGCCCCTTCTATCAAGAGAAGTCTTCACATGCCTGGGATAGACATTCCACTAACTCACCAATGAGTTTTGAGGTCTATTGGTTACCTTTAGCCTGGATTAATCTGTCTGCTAAGATGGTTTATTGGGGTATGGCCACTGTACACAGGTCAAAGTCAGGACCCTGGTTCTTCCAAGAGGAGTTTGGCTTGAGCTAGAAATTGAGGAGCTTTTAGTAGTCACAAGAAAATGAAAAATGTTTCAGGAACAGAGTTCCCAGACCTGGGAGCCTCTCCTGTGGTAATCTCCTCTTTTCTTTTCTAGATTAAATGCTATTGGGGTGGTCAGAGATTAAAACATAAACAGATACATACACCAAGACACACATACACACACACACACACACACACCATACTTCCTCTCCTTAGAAGATAGGTGCTGTAAGGATGGGATTGTGCAAGGAGGATGGAACAAAAGGAGCCAGAGAAGGAGTTGCTGACAGTTGGTGACAGTTGAGACCAGAGGGAATTCTGGGAATTTCTCTGAGGAAGGAGGGAGAGGAGAGGTCTTCAGGCAGAGGACTGGGAGGAGAGAAGAGGAGGACATCCCAGCTCGGATCCAGTCCTGAGGGATTCCTGAGGATCTTTTTTTTAGAAATTGAAACTGATTCCCTGATCAAAGCCATTCCATTTTACCCATCAAGACTTCAAACATCGATTCAGCTAAGTTTGGACTCCATTTTGGGAGCAATCTCTTAGTCCCCTTCTCCCATTACCCATCCTTGCTGAGAGACCCCCTTTCAGTTAAAACTTACAATTATAAAAAAAGAATAGAAACAGAAAAGGATAGAAATAGAAACAGAAGGAGAAGAGGCGGGGGAAGAAGCTTAGGAGTGGGAACCCCAAAGGTTCCCACCCAGGTGATGGACCCCATAGAAATAGAGAAGAGGGCACCCCCAAATCCCTTTGCCCTTCACCCCTTTCCCCAATCCCAGAATTGCAAATAATAAAAGCTATTCAACAGTCAGATAGTGTTCCAGAGTGCCTGAGAGACAATGAGGGAGAGGGGAACCATAGCTTGGTCTGGCTGCCTCCATATTGAAGCCAGACCACCCACTGTGAAATTATCTGATCAGGGGGAGGTCTATGTGAACCTCATATTATTCAGAATTGGATTGGGGTACCTCATACCTCCTCTTATAGGGAAGCTTTGCCACCAACTCCTGAGGGGCAGCAAAACCATCCAGGTCACCCAGTTTCAGGGTGACACCCCCTTAAAGTCTTCCAGTGTATATTGATCCCCAGGGGAGAGCTGGAAGAGAGACTCACCATACAGACTCTCTCTCTCTCTCCCTTTGGTTAACATCAATTACCAGCTCTCTTTATTATTATAGCACCACAGGTCAAAGTCAGGACCCTGGTTCTTCCAAGGGAATTTTGACCTGAGCTAGAAATTAAGGAGCTGTAAGTAGTCATGAAAGAGTGAAAAATGCTTCAGGCAAAGAAATAATTCCCAGGCCTCAGAGCCAGATGTGGTAATAAGTTTAGATAAAAAAGACTGTAAAATAAGTAGAAATACACTTTATATGGAACAGTTGTACATGTGATAAACCACATTTTACTTTATGTAAACGTGGGAAAATATCTCCAGGAATTTGAGCATTTAAGTAAGATATAACTATAGGACAAATTGATAGGATTTGAAGCTTTAGAGGTCATCTAGTCCAGCCCATTTATTTTATATTTTAATGTAATTTTTTTCAATTAACAATAATCTATTTTCTCTCTCTCTCCCACCTTCTCTTCCCCTTTGGAAAAAGAAAATGAAAATAAAAGCCTTGTAATAAATATATAGTCAAGCAAAACAAATGTCCACATTCCTTAGGTTTGAAAAATGTAGATCTCAGTGTATACCCTGATTTCGTCCACTTTCTATCTGTCAAGAAATGGGTCTAGGTTCAAATCTGACCTCAGACACTTTCCAGCTGTGTGACCCTGGGCAAGTCACTTGACCCCCATTGCCTACTGTTACCACTCTTCTGCCTTGGAGCCATTGGCTCCAAGATGGAAGGTAAGGGTTTAAAAAAAAAGAATCAGCACCATGTACCATTCATCCCAACCAATCAGTTTAGAGAACCACATTTCTGAGCCTCTTTTCTAACTATTTATGGCTAGAAAAATATAATATATATGGATAGGAGGAAAAATTTATACATACATACACAAACACACTCCCATAGCAAAATAGTAAATATTCAGACATAATCTGAATTTTTGTGAGTTGCAATCAAAAATATTCATCACTTGGTGATTCTGTAGTAAAGATTCAAAACCATTCCAGTTTGACTGGAGACTTGCTACGGCTTGCACTTGAAAGTTGTATCTTTCAAGAAGCTAAGATAGACTCCATCCCAAGACCAGCCAGAATGAATGGTCTTCAGTAAAACAGATACATCTCAATATTTATAAAATCCTTCAAGAAGAAAGAATTTAGGCAGGGAGAAAAGGGAAGACAGAAAGGAGGGGGAAATGTTGGATCAATTTTTAAAGGAAAGTTTAAAAATTGTTTTTACATATAATATAGGAAAAACAAAATATTAAAATTTATAAAGGGGGAAAATTAAGAAGGAATTCATTATACCAACTCAAATGTATAGAATTTTGAATGTAGTCAATTAGCATCATTAAACTGCTGTAATGTGCCAGGCATTATATACAAGGTATAATGCTGCAAGTACAAAAAAAAAAAGGCAAGTTGTATCCTAGATGAAATCCTACATACTGTGATATAGAAAATTTGGGGTCCTTGATCTTAAATATTGAGGTCCATGATATAAACTTCCTTTGGACGTTTAGGGGACTTGAAAACTACATTTCCCATGATTCCTCTTATGTAATACAGGTGGGCAGGAAGTGTGATTATGTAGACAGAGGTATAGTCTCTGAACTTGGTTGAGACACGCTTTTTTCCTACAATGCAGTGAGAGTGAAGGTATGGTGAGCATTTTGAATTGGATCTTAGCAGGCATGTGGCCTTCTTAATTACCAATATGGCTTTAAATAAACCATTAATATTTTTGAATATATCCATCTATATCAATATTATTCATAACAATACCTATTACCCAGAACCTGTAGCCTTGAACTCATCTGTCCTCCATCAAATCAGGAAAACTCTGAGTTTTTGTAACAATCAAGCCCAGCCAAACATGACTTATCAAAATCCTTTCACAAAAGAAAAGGAGGGCTTCTGTGTCCCTTAAACAGTTTTCTGAGAAACATACCACCATAAAAGAATCATCATCCCTTAGATTGTGATCTGTGTAGCTACAAGTCTGGATATTCAGATCTATGTTTGGGCATAAGAAAAACAATTCATTTGGGATATTTGAAGGAATTGCTGTCATTTTCCCTAAATATCTAATTGTAGACTTCTGGAATTTTCATTTTAGAAAAAAAAACTCTCGACATGGAATCATGTCAAATCTTCCACCTTCTTGCTGGTCCAGATACACATTAAATATTTCTCTACCATCTCCAAAACATTTTTCCTTCCTCAAGGATAGAAAGCTGGAGGAAAGGAGTCTCTGTATGTTCAATGGAGACAGGTGAATTGAAGTCATCCTAGTGAGAAAGGACCTTGCTCTTTTGAAACAGCCATTGTTGCCAATAGCTAGAAAGCATGAGTAATGGGAATTTTAGTGAACTGGTATGACAGATGCCAAGCAGGTGTTTATCTTACTGACCAAAAAGATAAACAGCTTGAGAAGCCAAGAGTCCAGCTGGTGTATCCCCCACAATAAAAAAAATCATGGGATTCACTCTAGAGTTTTCTTTAAGTTGGAACAGAAGTTAGAAATCACCTAATCTAATTCTCTCATTTTTACAAATAAGGAAACTAGCCTTATGATTTGTAATAAATAGCCTCCCCCCATCAGAAGCCTATAAATCAATAAAGCTGTTTCCCACATGCCTCTTATTGTCTAAGAGTTGTTGTTGTTGTACAGTCCCAGTCTTTACAACTCCTTTTGAGATATTCTAGGCAAAGACACTGAAATGGTCTGCCATTTCCTTCTCCAGCTTATTTTATAGACGAGAAAATTGAGACAAACAGGGTTAAATGACTTGCCTGGGGTCACACATCTAGGAAATGTCTGAGGCTGGTTTAGGGCTCAAATCTTCCTGATTCCAGGCATGGTACTTTATTCATTGAATGATGTAGCTGCTCCTGTCTGAATAGTAAGAGCTCCTATTTGTGTTAGGTATACAGGGAATTCCTCCTTACAGCCAATGGACTCTGGGCTTATAAATGATCAGCACAGACTCTCTCCTTCCCCACAAGCACCAGCCCCTGCTGTCAGTCCCCCCAAAAATAAAATCTAGATTAAAGAATGAAGGAAATAGTCTTCTTTATCTACAGAGACTTATAAAATTAACAGTTGTTTTTTCTGGTCACTCTTCTTTCCCAAGACCTCAGATTCTCCCTTCCCACCCTGAGATGCTTGAGTAATCTGAAGCTTCAAGGGAGAGATGGGCCCCTAGCTTTAAGCTGGAACTTGGAATTCAGTACATCACACTATACTATAGACTAAATATGCAACAATTACACTAAATGTCTTTGAGATTAGTACCAGATTTCAGCTACTCGATGAATTAAATAGATTTCTGTGGGCTGGCCTGAGAGCGAAACCTTCATTTATAACATAGTTTCTATGGGAAAATATGTGTTGAAATCCAGACAGCCAACTGACAAGCTAACTTTTAGAGCATGACCCCTTCATGATTGGGGCACTTGGTTACTTTTGTGAACTGGTAGTGGTTTTGAGGAGGGGGGTGGGCAGAGGAAGACTGTGATTTAGTCACACTCACAAAAGTAGCCGGTGTCAGAGGTGGGATGAGAAAACACAGGAATCTCCTTATTCTAGGTCCAGCTCTCAAACCCTGATGTGGCTGGGCTCACTGAGCTAGTCACAGAAGAAAATCCCTGGCACAGAGGGCTTCCACCCTTTGTCATCAACAGAAAATGGAAAAGGCAGCTAGCTTTCTCTCTACCACAAACACAATCTCTGGCACCTCTATCCGGTATCTATCTAGTATCTATCTAGTACAGTGATGGACAAACTATTCACTGTGGGCCAGATCCAGGCCTTAGTTTGCCCATCACTGCCTTAACCAGCTCCCTAATCACTACATCTGGATGTTAGCCTCCATTCTTCATCTGTAAAATGGGGACATGCTAGAGAAGAAAATAACAAACCACTCCAGTATTTTTGCCAAGAAAGCCCCATGGATGGTCACTTATAGTCAGATATGAATGAATGACTGAATGATAGCAATAAAACTGAGACAGTAAGTGACTTATTCAAGATCACACAACTAGAAACTATCTAAGGTTAGATTTGAATTCAGATCTCCTTATTCCAGGTCCAATGCTCTATCCACCACAGCACCTTGCTGCCCATCAGCTTGTTCTACAATATCACTGGCAGGAGCATTTTCTATTTCACAACCTTTCCTATTCAAAGAAAATCTAGTTTTCAACTTTCAAGTCTATCGCCTTTTTACATTGGGTAAACATGGGTGTTTGAAGCATGAGATATTCACCTTTATACTTGACTGGCTTTAGATTCTATCCTGGAAGGGAGGAGAAGGTTAGAGGGCAAGAGAGAAGCCTCTTTTTGCACCTTGAACTTTAAGCAAAACTTAGAGCCTGGGAGCCTCCCCATCTCATAGCTTCTGGCCAACACAGTCAAAGAAATACCTAGAGAAAGTCTATCTGAGTTCTTGCCCAGTAACCAGAACACAATAACGCATTAATAGTTAAGCAGCTCTCTAAAGAACTAGGAGCCATAAATTAAGGGAGAGCTTTCACATATCTCTCTCTCTGCTCCAAGTCCAGAGATTCTGCTGACCCTTGAAAACCTTCTAAAGCGAGTTCCCTTTTCTGTGTGTCACAGAGTTTCAGCACAGTGGCCTGGAACCAAAGCGCTGGGGTCAGAGAAGAATGAGAACAAATGCTCCCTTTATGCAAGCTTGCTGGAACGAAATGAAGGTTTGACTCACAAATACAATACAATTAGAGTCAGTGTAAATGACACAATGCCTCCAATATGAAAGCAGTGACAGCATGAACTCTTTCACTTTGACACATGCTCTGGAGTCTAAAAGTCTTCTCACTTGCTTTGTTAAAACACAACCCAACAAAAATTCATTTTTAAGGCGAGTTTTGTTCATGTATTGAATTTGAAATTAATAAATATTTGGAAAAAACAAACAGGAAATCTTGCCTTTGAAGCAAAGAGGCACGCGGGGTCTGGGGCGGGCAGGAGGGGTGAGAGACATACATTCCTTTCTAATTTGGGGATTGACTGAGTCAACAATCCTGATTTTCTGAGTGTTAGGCAGAATTTCCAAGTGACAGAACTCTGTAATGCAGTTGCTTATGAATTAGGAGGCAGTATATCTTTTGGGTCCCTATTCTGATTACATCATGTATCTGGAAAAAAAACAGAGAAGTGTCCAAGTCTGCAAAACCAATTTTGAAATACAAATAACAGTAAATCTGGGGCCTTAATGTAGCAATAATCCATTTAATCCCCTGAAGAAAAGATGATCATTTCCTGCAGTTCTGATAGGAAGAAAAATCCGTGGCCTCCCTCTCTTCAAACTCATGAAATTGGCATCCTATATAATCCTCTAAATCTTCATTTTCAAAAATGAACATTCTTTCTGCAAGGCCTTTCTTTTCTTGGAATTATCGCTATTTAAAGACTGACTTTAGACATGCCTATGAATGTCTGTAGAAGAAATGTTTTAAAGGCCTTATGGTCAAGGGTATCAAATTCTCTCTAAGTACTACACTGATGTCATCCACTGGGATGGGGAATTAGAAGAATAAGCCTGTTTTCAGGGCAATCTCTATTTTTACACAGACAAATGGAATAGAAGAAAAATGATGCTAAGTGGTTCATGCTTATTGTAATAAAAACTTCCATTAGGAAAAGATGTTTGAGAGTATTTATGATAAGTAAATTACCCTGAGCCCACTTATCAGCACTTTTAGGTTTCATCTCTACACCTCCCCTTTGGGAATGGTTGGATAAGACTTTTCACAAAAGCACCAGAACCTGGATGTCACCCATAATCAAGATAGTTCATTGACTTTGTGAGTCATTAGGTGACTTAGTCACTCTTCAGTTACTGTCCAGAAGAAAAAAGACTTTCTCTGCATTCGAATGTTATTTCAGAACCTACAGCCCAGAACAACTTATGGGCCATACTTTTCTAGGATGCTTTAAAAGATGCTGGCAATCTCTTGTCATGGGAATTTGACTGTGACAGACTTTGGAGGAGAATTTTTTGGCAAACAGCTACATGCTTTTCAAGTCATACCCATAGGGAATAGACGGCTACCTAATCTATCCATGCATTAGGGTCATCAAAAAATAGTTAAATTTCTTAATAGCTAACCAATGGTGGTATCATGGGCAGAGACCAAAATAAGCAATGAGGACATTAGAATATTCAAGACTGGTGATCAGATCGCATAGGTGAAAAATTCTTGGCACAAAGATATGTTGGATGACTGCAGATGGTTTTAATAAGTACTGTTCCTGATTGAGAGATCCTGGGTGAGTTACTCAAGAGTTCAAGGTTCTAGACAACTTTCTAAGACTGTGAATTGTAAAGAAAGTGTCTACTTGCATAAAGATACATTTTCTCTTCAAGCATTCCATATACAAATTAGATCACAGTTCTATCCCTATCATTATTTCATACATTTAATTTATGGTAAATAAACATTAGTTCAAGTCAAAGGCCTTGGGTTCAAATTCTACCTTTGATACTTCCTAAGATGGTGGGAAACTCTTTGAACAATAGTTTCCTTTTTACTAAAATTAAAAGGATGGCTTACATGAACTCATATCTTCCACTCTATATCTGAGAGCTATTTCTATGACCCACTACCTAGATATGCCAAGATGGTGGTTATTCATTGTTCATTTTCAAAGAGGACCCATGACATCACAAGGTGATGTCTTGACTTATAAATGAATTGTGTTTAAGTGAGTAACTGTGAACCAGTGAAGAGAGTGCTGGCTTGGGAGTCAGCATCTAGGTTTTCATCTGGGCTATAACGCTTATGACCTAGGTGACTTTAGACAATCATTAAAGCCCCCAAGCCTCAGTTTCTTCATCTGTAAAATGAAGGGTTTTATCTAAATATCCTTTAAAATCTCTTCCAGTTAAAAAAGCAATAATACTATGATCTTTATAATTTAAGCATTTATTATTTCACATTCTAAAATATGACATCTTCTATTTAGGAAACTGTGAAAATAAGACATGAAAATGTGAATTTGACCTCAGATATTTCATAATTGTTCTCTGGCTCCCAATACCCTTCAAAGAAAATTCCACTTCTCCAACTCTGGTATGGTTATATGATTTTAAGCTCAAAAAATAATTCATGCCAATTACATAACTCACAAACATCCCTGGGGATTTAATAATTCCCCAACAGCTGTTCTTCCATGCTAACTAAAAAGCCATGAAACTAGTTTTTAAAATACAAACTACTAGGGCATGTTATGTTTTTTGACTTCTGCTTTTTTTCACTACTCACCTTTCAGCCAAAGTGTGAAAAAATTAATCTTCTTCAAAGGTGAGAAAAAAGAGAAAAACAAAAATCTAGGCCAGAATTTAAAACATTTATGTGATCACAAGAGATGGATATGTCAAGAACACTAAACAACAGCAAAAACTGTTAAGTGATCCAGCTGATCTGGGATATTCAAATATATTGAGTCTTCTGACTCTGGGAAAGACTGGGTCAGAATACCCCAGAACATTCCAATATATTTCCTAGATTTTTGTGATTTTTAGGCAACAAAAAAATAGATTAAGGGTTCTTAACCTTTTTTTTGGATGAAGGACACTTTTGGTTGTCTGGTAAAGACTATAGACTTCTCAGAATAATGTTTCTAAATGCTTAAAATAAAACATGAAGGGTTACAAAGGAAATGTAGGTATCAAAACTTTTAAGTTCATGTACCTTAAGTCAAGAAAACCTAAAATAAATTATATCCTAGTTCTTTTCCAGCTCAAAATTCTATATATTTAACTATAGGGAATACTCTGAATATATAAGATTAAGAGCCCTTCCCAAAAAGGAAATATTGGAAGGATATGAACAAATGGTTTTCAAAAGAAAAATTAAAGAAGTATCCATAACAACTGGCTAAAACTTCAAAATCACACAATCAGAGAAATGTAAATTAAAACAATACTGAGATATCAGTCATACCCATCAAATTCCTGGGAACATTGCTAAAATATGGGAAAATCCACTGTTAGAGGAACTATGGGAAGACAAGCATGCTAAGACAAGCAAGCAGGCTGGTAGAGAGGTTAAATGAAAATGTTCAACCACAACAAGGTGGAGTTATGCAAGACAAGTCACTAGATTGTTCATATAATTAAACCCAAAATGTGACTTTGAGCAAGTCACCTCAATTTTCTGAATGTCAGTTGCCTCATCTAGAAAATGAGAGCATGGGACTAGATGACCTCTGGCCTCTAATCTATGACCCTATAATTCAGGGATGTCTGGCTTTTTGTGTTATGGTTCTCTTTGACAATCTGGTAAAGACTATGGGACCCTTTTTAGAATAATGTTTTTAGATCATTAAAAAAGAGAAATTTAAATAATGGAGTTACAAAGGAAATCAGTTGTATCAAAATACAGTTATCAAAACATATTTTTTCAAAATCAAGTTTATGAATCCCAGATTAAGAACCGGTCAAAGTCCTCTGATCCTAAAATTATACTCCTGGACCATATCCCAATGAGGTTAATGGCTGCAAGAGAAGACTAGCAAAAATGTTCATAGCAACAGTTATAATAAGAAAAAGTGTTTGAAAAAAATATGCCCAAAGATTGGGGAATGGTTTGAACAAATTATTGTGTATGAAGATTATGGAATGTTACATACTAAAAGGAATAATTCAGAAAAACATGGAAAATTTATATAAAGCAATGAAGTGAAGACAAACAGCCCAAAGAGCAATATGCACAATGATTGCAATGTAATAAAGTCAAGATATAAAGAAAAACTCTAGTCAGTTACAAGATCAATGTGACTATTATATTGTCAAAGCTAAGGGTCACATACTTCCTTTCTGTTACTCGGATGCTGAAATAGATCTGGGACCTCATTAATATGAGTACTCTCTGAAGTAATTCAGATCATAACCTACCATTCTTTGAAACATTTATCTACTCTATGCCTATCATAATTTAACCTTAGAAATTGCCTTCAGTATGCTGGAAAACTTCCTTGTTTTATCTTGTACTAAATGTTTTGTAAGAAAGGTCCTTTGTAACAGAGTTTATCGAGATGTTTGTCGGAAAATATTACTTGTATTTCAACAAAAGATATCAATCATTTTTTAATCAATTTCTATACATTTTCTGCAAAAGAAACAATCCCAATCACTACCCATCTCACAGGGGAAAAAAAAGTCAGTTACTTCCCTTAAAAAAGATGATGAGATCAGGATACAAATGCTTTTGGGGATTTTCTTATCAAGTTAAGTCCTTCTTTAGCAACAAATTACAAAGCCCTAATATGGAATACCAAGTTTTCTTTTCTTGATTTGGTTCTAAAGACCAAAAATGTTCCCATGATTAAAGATTTAAAAATAGAAAAAGACCTTAGAGATCATCTTGACCAACCTTCTTATTTTAAAAGTGAAGACTTAGGAGGTTAAGTAACTATCCTTATGTCACCCAGATAGCAAGTAGCAGAACTAAAATTCAAATCTAAGACCTCTAATTCTAAATAAACAATTCTTTCCACTCCATTGCCTTTTTTTTTAATCCTTACCTTCTGTCTTAGAATCAATACCAAATATTGGTTTCAAGGCTGAAGAGTAGTAAAGGATAGGCAATGAGAATTAAGTGACTTGCCCAGGGTCACACAACTAGGAAGTATCTGAGTCTAGATTGGAACTCAGGACCTCCCATTTCCAGTCCCATTGCTTTTTAAAAGGAAAATTTCTTTTATTTTCATAAAAACTATCATGTTTTGCTGAAAAGTGAAATACATCATAAACAGAGCTGGTATGTAATCTCCAACAAAGTTCCATCCCAATGCCTTATTGTGGTATGGAGGTGACGAAGGGCTCTCACGGGCTATGCCATTAGGCTACATGTGCTTCCCAGGTAGAAATGACTTTTGTGATGGTTGAGTTTGCCGTCAATAAGCTAACATTACTAAGAAAGAGGTCAGTCACCAAAAGGCTGGTTACTAAAAGATGGATTCTTTAGTCCATTTTGTGGCAATCCATGACACAGATATGAATCTTAGTGGCAATGAGCCATATAATAGTTAAGTCATCTATACACATTAATTTAAATGTTAATCAATTTTATGTCCTCTATAAACATTAGGTAACAAGGTCCTGAGCTAGGATATTTAAATTTTTGACCAAAGACCAACAAATTAATACATTACTAAACACAATGAACTAAATCCATATTGACCTTCTCACTATCAATAGAAATGGAAAATAAAGAAATTGCAGTTAGAAAACATGATTTTGGATTGATAATTGGCCAACAACAAGATTAGTAACTAGCATTTGTATATAGCTTTAAGGTTTGCAAAGTACTTTACAAATATTATCTTAGTTGATATTTATAACAACCCTGGGCTGTAGGTGCTATTATTATTGCCATTTTACAGATGAGGAAGTTGTAAGATAAGAGAGGTAGTGATTAGCCCAACATATCACAGCTAATAAATATCTAAGAAAAGACTTAAACTTAGGTCTTCCTGACTCAAAGTCTAGCACTCTGTCTGCAAAACCACTAATCAAATATTTATATATTATTGACAAGACCAAATATTTTACATCTGGAACATTTTCTTCAAAAAGCAAGTTGGATGATTTATCATTTGTTTATATGGGCATATGATTTGGGGTTTGGGTTTTAAGATTACTCTGTTAAAAATGAATAATATGGAAATGGGTTTTGAGTGATAATATATGTATAACCCAGGGGAATTGTTTGTCAATTCTGGGGGGTGGGGGGGAGGAAAAGGGAAGGGAGATAACATGAATCATGTAACTATGGGGGAAATTTTTTTAATAAAATTCAAAAAGCAAGTTGGGAAATGATGCATAATTGACTTCTTAGAATCTGAAATTTCCTTCAAGGCCCAGTTCCAGTGTTATCTCTTCCAACAGGTTTTTCCCAATTCCTACACCTAGTCAGTTCTTAGTACCATCTTACCTAGTACCCTGGACTTAATTGTGTTCATGTTGTATTCCCCCAGTAAAATGTAAGCTCCATGAGAGAAGGAACTGGAACTATATTGTCTTTGTCTCTGCATATTGAACGCCCAGTATAGAACCTGGCACACGGTAGGCATTTGTGCTAGCTGAATTGAACACTGCTAAAAAAAAATTATGGCAACTATTATCTTACTCCACAGTAAATGACTGCTTAACAAAGTGGAATCCAAGTCAGGAGAGGAGAGATCCTAGATTCAAATCTGGCCTTAGACATTTCCTAGCTATGTGACCCTGGGCAACTCACTTAACTTCAATTGCATAGCACTATCTGATCTTCTGTCTTGTAACTGATACTTAGTATTGATTCTAAGATGGAAGATAGGGTTTAAAAAAAGGGAATGATAACTGACAGTCCAGGCACTGTATTACTACCCAAGAAATATTCAAAGTAAGTAAATTGTATAAATCCCTTGGAATGTGAATTATCCATTGAAAGTATCTGAAAACTATATAATGCATTTCTAACAACTTTTATTATTTCCTTAAATATCATATTCTTAGGGTAATTAAGTGATGTGTCCAAGAAATTGGAGGCAATGAAGGTCTTCTGTACAATTTGCCTCTTATAGACAAGTCAACTTAGGTGCCCACTGCAGAGGTAATAGAATTTGGTGTCCTCAGGGTTCATTAACACTCTGCTTCACTGGTTTTAGGAAGCATCATTTTCTTTGTTCGGTTGTCCTGACATGATGCCATGTTGATATCAAAACACCAACAGCTGACAACTACTCTTCCTGTTTGCCAAGGCTTTGCCATTGAGCTTGGACCAAGAACATTCTTCATGTTGTATGGTGGTGGATTAGTTATAATCAGATCAAGCTACCATTGTTGTTGGGACCAGACTAAAAGAATCTGGTGGAACAAAAGCTGGATTTATTTTTCTGGGAGCATGGGGATACAACAGGGAGTTATAGTGGGGAGAGGTGTCCCCTCCAAACAGTCAAAGGGAAATTTCAAAATGAAAATAAAACTGGGAGACAGAGACCCATGGAACTCATTTAGACTCATCATTCTTTAACAAAATAACAAAAAAAATTAATATCCTATATAGTCATTAACACTCTGCTATAAATCCCTTTGGGGGCATAGAGGTAGAACAGGAATTTAGTGAAATGATGAGAAGGATATAGGCCAGAGATTCAGAAATCATCCACTTAGAAGCCTCAAGAGTGCTTAAGGTTGTTTAATGGAGAGAAGAGAGGGAAAGAGGGAAAATTGAGAAGGGAGAGAGGGGGAAGCAAAGAAGAGAGAGAATGGAGAGAGGGAAGGGATGAAGAAAAAGAGAGGAAAGAAGGGAAGGAAGAAAGGAAGAATGGAAGGGAAGGGAGGAAAGACAGGAAGGGAAGGGAAAGAAGGGAGGAAGGAAGGGAGGGAGGGAGGAGACTGAAAACAGAATGCTAGGAGATACGTAAGTTTAGAAAATAGAAAAAGTAGCCTTTGAAATAGTCCTAGAAAGAATGATGGGAAAAATAGGTGGCCTAGGAAGGAAATATAAAAGCACTCATTAAACACTTACTATGTGCTAAGCACCGTGCCAAGTGCCTTACACATATCTCATTTGGTTCTCATGGCAACCCTTCTGAGTAGATGCTATTATTACCCTTATTTTGCAGTTAAGGAAACAAGCAAAGAGAGGTTAAACAATTTGCCCAGGATCACACAGCTGACAAATATCTTATCCACTGATCCACATATCATGGTTGCAAATGGAAGCATTTCAAAGGGGTGTCATAAACAGTGCCAAAGGTTTAGGCAGATTTTTTAATTTTTAAAGATAAGAACTGGGGAAAGGTCACAGGATTTGGCCATTAGGGGTTAGGGGGACTACATTGCTCTATGACCAAAAAAAAAAAAAAACAGATTAGTGACCTGCAGGTTGTGGGAAGAGAAGTTATATTCCAATTGGCTGAAAATGTGTATGATGAGAAGATAAGGACAAGGAGTATGGCCATGCTATTAAGAATCTTTTATCTAAAGCTGAAATGGAGCTCAGAGATCCATGTATCCAAATCTTTCCCTCCTTTTACAAAAGGAGAAACTAAGTCCCAAAGAGGCTTAGTGAATTGTCCTAGTACTAGGTGACAGAGGAGTGATTTTAACCAGGTTCTATGATGCCAGAGTTATTTGCATTATCCATTGATGCCTACCAAGGAGAGGCATAGAACAGCAACTCAGGGGTAGGAAGCTAGCCATGGCAGTGGGGGAGGGTTATTTTTAGGTTTGGGGAGTCTTTTAAATGCTTAGAGGCAGTAGTAAAGGAGCCAGTGGAAAGAGAGAGGGGGAAAGAGAAAGGGGGAATGATGGCTGATACTTAATCACTCTTAAAGAACACCAAATGTCACTGGGTTTGCCTGTTTGGTTGGGGTTTTTAACATTCATATTGGATAAATAGAAAAAGAAAAGAAAGGAAAGTGTGTATGGTTGTTTTATGCCTTATTAGAACTTTGAGTTTCTGTCTCATTATCCATCAAAATTATTGATTGGCTTAAGTCACATCCTCACAGTTAGCCTAATCAGTACCATGGGAAAAGACTTCCTTGGTTGCAGTCTTACTGACTCATTTAAATAAAAACAAAACCTCAACTCAAAAACAATTAATTAGTAGGAAGTAAATAAAGAAAAAGACAGCCTGGCTGCCTCCAGTTTCCAAAACAAAAGGTGGTTTATTCATTCTCTTTTTATACTCATGCATATGCCAAATTATATTGCAAATCTTAAAAAACAAGTTTTGTTTTTTGATTTTTTACTAAGATACTCTGGTTTTTGTGAAGCATAAGCAATTTACCTTACTCTTGTTTTTTTTTTAAGCTTGTTAAAGATTATCTGCAAAATATAAGTGGTGAAACATCTATGACTCAGTTTTTACTTATTAGCAGATATGTTGAATGTCTGCAAAAAGTAGTCAAGAATGTTGAGGTAGAGGAAGGGATCCTGGCCAGATTCTAATTGACATAATTGCATTCTTGCCTCCTAGATTAGATAAAGAGTCTTTCCCTTCTGATCCCAACCTGAAGGGCATGTTGCTTTAAGATACTGGGCAGCTGCCATATTGCTTTCCACAGAATGTCCAACCATTCCAGATTAGTCGACACCGTCCAGAATCTGAGATGGCAAAATGCTTTGTAAGCTACTTGTGAATGTTTCAGCTATTTCATGGAAAATTATCCTATTTCTATTCTTTGAAATTTTGCATTCCTGCCTCCCACAAGTGGTGGACATCTTCTCCAGGTTGGTTTATTTTGGTTTGGAGGTCTGTGATTTAATTGGTGTAAGGATCCTCTGACAATTGGGGACCATTGTACCACTGGCTTGGAGTCAAAGGATTCAGGTTCAAGTCTAGTGATGCTGGGCACTTCATCTGTCTGGAACTATTTCCTTATCCTTAACTGAAGATGTCAGACTAAATAGCTTCACAGGTCTCTTCCAGGTCTACCCAAGGAACCTCTTCCACCAATGCAGCCTGGCATGTTTTTTATGTTGCCTGAAGCACTGAAAGTTTGAGTGACTTGCCTAGGTTTAAAAGGCTAGAATGTGCCTTGAGATGGGACTTGAATCAGATCTTTCTGACCCTGAGAAGAGCAACGCTCACTCTACATTAGCACTCTCTGGGTTATGATGAGCCTAAAAATCAAAACTCCAGCCCCAAATATTTTCTGCTCCCTTACTGTCCCCCTACGACAAACCTAAAAATGTTTTCCCGGCTGAAGCTATCTTAACACCTCCTTGAAAAATGTTTACCTCCTTAACATCGCTGATGAATATTTACCTCCTTGGGAATATTTACCATCCTGACAAATGTTTACCTCCTTAATGAATGTTTACCCCTTTAATGAATGTTTGGCCAGGTGCCTCCTGACCCCTGACCCTGAAACCCCCCTTGCCAGATGCTTCCTGACCACCTGTCCCTGACACCACCTTGATAATTATGTATGCACCAACCTCCTTCCCCAAAACTTTCTATATAAACCCCTGGCTGAAGAAGCTTTGGGGTCAGAATGGCCAATCTTCCTCTCTGCCACTGACCCTAGCTTCTCTGCTAGCAAATATATGAGCCTTTTCTTGCACACTGCAGTGTCAGTGTGATTCTTCCTGCCATGACCGAATCTGGGTATTAAAATTTGGGTACAACAGTTATAGGACTGTTTAACAAAATGAGGCCCCAAAATCAAGGATCAAAATCATTGTCATCCATAGGATTTGTCACATTTAAATATTCCCCACCATAAGCATTCTTACATGTCAAGAGAATGTAAGCTACTTGAGGTCAGGGACTGTTTCATATCCATCTTTGTATCTCCAGAGCCTAGCACAGAGCCTGACACATAGTAAGCAATAATCTACTGACAAATTCTTGTTATTCATTCTTCATTTTCAAAGAAAACCAATGACATCACAGGGTGATGCCTTGACTTGTGCAAGAATTGGATATGTGAGGCAGAGTTGCATGACATCAGCAGCAGCCTCACCCCCTCTTCCAGAGTCATCCAAGTCAGGTGGCAAGACAAAAGTCAGGACAATTGGCAATGGCCCAGGATGCAGTGGATTACCCTGGCATCTTCCATGTCTGAGCAAGCTCTAAGTATTCCGTATCACCTGGTTCCTCCACCTTCATAGTGGAATAAATTATTCTTATCTGCCCATTCCACCAGAGGAAGTCTTTGTGTGCTTGAGGTAGCAGTCCCTGATGGTTTTGAGGTTTGTTGGGTACTCTCAAGCTAGTTTAGCCCATCTTTCAAAATGATTTTACTGGGGTGTAGGTACTGCTTGTGCTACAGCTTCTTGGAGCCACAGGTGAAAGTTGGGTAATAGGTGGGCATCAAATACTGGAGGTGTAGTCCTTCCTAAACAAACCACACAGTCCAAATGCTTATTTGACTGACTTGATCATTGTTTTCTGTCCTGTTTTTTGTCCTATCTCCTTCCAAGATATGAAATGAAGCCAAGGCAAAATATTCCTTATAATACTGAATATTCTTTATTCCCATCAAAACTGCTTCACAATCCATTTAGGGAAAATAAAGAAGACAATTAGTGGGAAAGGCTGAAGGGATGTTTTAAAGAAATTGGAGGCTCCTCAGGAGGGAGAAATGAACATCACCCAATGGGGGGAACTGTATCCCATACCCCAGCTTTCCCTTAAGCACTGCCTTAGTCTTATTTTTAACCAGTAAGTTAATCTCACTGGTTAAATGAGCTACTAAAATGTATTGTTTTTCTTAGAAGAAAGTCCTCTCAGTAAAATGATACTTAAACTTGCAGTTTTCCAGAAAAATAAGGCAAGATCAGTGTCCTCAAGGAGCTTAAAATCTAATCAGGTTTTAGAAAGGATGCTGACTCAGGAATCTTAACAGAGGGGTTCTAGTCAGGAATCCACCAATATCTTGTGGTACCATGAAGCCTTGGACTTTTAGGATCTCAGTTCCCTCATCTTAAAAATAAACAAATCGACTAGGTCAAGAGTTCTTATACTGGCAGGGGGTGGGGGTATAAGGATGCCCAAAGGGTCCATGAATAGATTTCAAAGAGTCTGTGAACTTAAATGAGTAAAATATATATTTATTTCATTGTCATTGGTTTCTCTTCTAATCCAATACATTTTATTTATACCTTGAAAAACATCACTCTGAGAAGGGTTCCATACATCTCACCAAACAACCACAGCACATGAAATGTTGAGAGCTCAAAGCTAGATGATCTCTAGGGTCTATTCCAGCTCAAAATTCTGTGATTGTTCGGGAAAGGAGGCTGGTCACTAAAACAACAGGGTCATATGAACTCATCATCTGACATTGTTTTTGACCTGGGAAAAAACCATTGCTGTGAGGGGAAAAAGAGGATTTCAATAACTAAAAAATTATGATTCTGGCACCATCCTTCAATATCCTTCAATATGTTACTAATTCATGCTGCTTTTAGCAGCATTACTATGGCAATATTAGTAAAGGCTAGAGGAACAATAATATTTTATAGACTTCTAATCACTGCCGTGACCAAGATATTTTCCAAACCTCTTTGTAGGGCTGATATAATTATTTCCACTTTATGGCTAAGGAAAGTCATATTCAAATAAGTGAAGCTATTCTCAAACCAGCAATTAGTGAATGGACCTAACGATCACCATTTCTGAATCTCCAATTTGTACCTCTAACTTTTTTTTAAGCTCTGGAGATCCTATGTCTATTATTCCTTCCATTAAAAAAATTGCCACAGTGTTTCTCTTATCAACTGCTTTTAGATGAATTTGTGTTAAGGTATTTCAAATGTCCTCTTTATATTCAATTAATATTGATTTGATTTTCTAGCCAATTTCTGTCCTGACAGTTAGGGAAAGAGAGTCACATATAAATCAGAAATCTTGATTGCCCTTTTGGAGATTATGGCTTAATTAAAATGAAAACATCACAACAATAAGAGCTAAATAGACATCACAAGACTGATAGACTTGGAGCTGAAAGGCGCCAAAGAAGTCACAAAATATTACATAGTTTGGCTAATGACGAAACCAAAGCTAGGATGGATTAAGTGTCTCCTTCACTGAAGGTCAAATAGCTGTCAGAGGAAAGGCTGAAATGCAGATTTAGCAAAGTCCCAGGACAGCACTTGCTCCATTCCACCACCTAGTGGCCCTGTCTGGCATGAGCTGGGGATAATAGAATAAGGATGTTGAAACTCATGAAAACCCAACCAAAGGAGCCTCCATGGAGACTAAAATAAAAAGTAAAAGTGAGATTTTAAATAGGAGAATTTTTAGGGCTCAATCATGCCTCGTTATGGCATGGGGGTGACCTTGGATTCTTAAAGACCCAGCCAGAAGAATACAAGCACATCCCCCTCAGAAAGATCTCCAAATACAGTTCCAGGGATGACCTGTATGTCTGTTTTCAGATGTCCAATCTAGCCATGCTCAGAGAGGTGCATTTTCAGGTTGGCTACAAGGAGATTTATTTTTTAGCTACTTAATCTCAAGAAAAATCTTTACTAATAATAGTCTTTATTTATATAGTACTTACTAGGAACTGGGCATTGTGCTAGGAGCTTTAAAAGTTCTCATTTAATAATAATAATGGCTCACATTTAGAGAGTGTTTATTATGTGCCAGGTGCTGTGTCAGAAGATTTACAAATATTATCACATTTAATAATAATAATAGTAGCCAAAATTTAGATAGTAGTTACTATGTGCCAGGTACTGTGCCGAGATTTATAAATATTATCATATTTAATAATAATAACAATAATAATAACTAACATTTAATGTAGTGCTTAGTAGATGCTAGGCACTGTGCTGAAAACTTTACAAATATTATCTCATTTGACACTCACTACAACTCTGGGAAGTAGATGTTATTATACCCATTTTACAGATGAGGAAACTGAGGCAAACAAAAGTTAAATGACTTGTTCAGGGTTAGACAACTAGTAAGTATCTGAGGCCAGATTTAAAACAATTTTTTTCTGTCTCCAGGTCCAACAATCTATCCACGAAACCATCTAGCTATCTCCTATTACTAAATTATTGGAAGGCTGCAAAATTACATTGGTGTAAAGAATTACCTAGAAAAAATTGCAGATTCTTTCATTATTTAAGAAATTTTGCTAGGGGTGGGTGGGAAAGAAAGTAGTAAACATGGATGAGTGAAATAAATGAAAGTTGAAGATGCTAATACAGCTGACTGAGATGAGCTCTGTAATATTCAGGAGGGTTGGTGATAGTAGGGACATATTACAGAAAGAAGGGGTTTTGAGATAATTGGCGAGTTCAGAGAAGAGAAAACAGAAAAGAATCCAGGATGCATAATTAGTTTATGAAAACCATTTCCTGGCACTGTAGTGTTTAAAATAATTTGTTTGCTTGAACAATATTTTCTGTTGTGTTAGAGTGAAAGTGGTAAGGGAAAGGCAATTCATAAAGGAGAAAAAAATGATTGGTTTTCCTAGAAGAAAACCATGAAGCCAAAGGGGATTTAAAAGACAGAAAATATGTATTATTTACCTTTGCTTCTTTCCAAAGAACTAGCACAGTGCTTTGCATGTAACAAAAGTGTTTTGAATGAAGAAAGAATGGGTTCCTTTTACAATTCTCAATCTAAGAAAAGGAATAAAAATGCTTCGAAGTTCTGGCTAAGATAAACAGGAAACATATCATTTGTGATTAACATGCATTATCTGCAACTGCACTTTCAGTCCACAGAAAGGAAAGGGTACCATTAAGTCAACTAAATAATTGAATGAGCCAAAGAAAAGCATGAAATTCTTCCACCATTTAAGAGGGACTCTGGCAAAGTCCTTAAAAGCATATTTAAAGGAATATGGAAGCCATTTTGGAATAAGGAAAAATTGTAATGACTAGAGTTGTTTTTACTCTAGAAGAGAGAAGATAAGAGAGGCATGATAAAGTGCTTTTCAACTGTCTGACCAGCTGCCATGTAAAAGAAGGAATTTAACTGGACCACATAGGAAAAATCCAGGTGGATAAAGAATTTGGTCAGCCAATCCTAATAAATTAACATTTATTAATGCTGATGTTAATTAATTAGATTATAATAAATTAATGTTTACTAAGCACCTACTATATGCTAAGCACTGAGCTAAGCGCTGAGGATATAAAGAAAGGTAAAAAATAGTTCTTGCTCTCATAGAGCTCATGATCCAATGGGGGAGGCAAAGTACAAATAACTTTGTATAAAGGAGCTACATGGGATAAACCAGAAATGCAGAATTAAGAGGAATTGGGAAAGGCTTCCTAGAGAAGGCAGGATTTCAGCAGATATTGAACAGAAGTCAGAAAAGTCAAAGGCAGGGACAAAATGGGAGAAGAGACAGTCAGTGAAATTCCTAGGTCACAGACTATATGTAATATGCCATTTATAAGCTCATAAGATCATAAATTTAGAATTAGAAGGGATCATAGAGGCCTCCAGATCCAACTCCCTCAACTTGTTAATAAAGAATCGAGACCTAGAGAGGCTAAATAACTTACCCAAGGACACACAGGAAATTAGTGGAGGAAATGGGATTTATAATTAGAGGACCTAGGTCAGTGATGGCGAACCTATGGCATGTGTGCCAAAAAGGGCATGCATAGCCTTCTCTGTGGGAATTCCTACAGTTATCCACCAGAGTTCCTTACTAGAAAGCCAGAGGGACTTGGGCCAGAGCTGTTCCCCTCCCCTTCTCCATGCACCTGAGGACATTCCTCACTTCCCTCGTCCCTCTGCCCAGCAGCCAAATGGGAGCACTTCCTCCTTCCCCTGTCTGGGATGAAGGGGGGATGGAGGAGCAAGGTGGGGACAAGGTGTTGCACTTGGTCTGGGGGGGCAGGCATGGCTCTCTATGGGATAAGATGAAAGTGGGGCCCAGCACTCTGCCGCTAAAAGGTTCACCATCACTGACCTAGACTTTCTACTCTTACCACTGTACCATGCAGCCTCTCAAACACAATCTGAATTTTTTGTATATAAATATATATACACACAGATATTCATATTTGTGTATATATCTTTGTTGCTGTGTATGCATTGTACTTGTATATTGGACTGGTACTGCAAATGTGCAATGAATTGAGATCAGAGTTGAAATGAAAAATTAGATAGGTTTGCATAGGTTTTTTAATCACCTCAAGCTTCTTCCTGAAACAAAAGTTCACCAATTTAGTAATTATTAATAACATTAACATTTTTATACAATTCCAAGCCATGGAACATTATATTCTCTGAAGACCTGAAAGTGAAAATCACTCAGGGAACAACAGAGAAGCAAATGGCAGATTAGTTTAAGCAGAAATTAGGTAAGATTAAAGAAGAAAAGAAATTAAGGAATATAGAGGAAGGAAGGAGGGAGGGAAGAAGAATTTATCTATTAAGTGCCTACTAGATGCCAGACACTATTATAAATATTATCTCATTTGGTCTTCAAACCAACTTTAGGAAGCAAAGTGTGTATTATTATTCCCAATTGTACAGTTGAGAAAACTGAGACAGACAAAGTTTAAGAGACTTGCCCAAGGTCACACAGCTATTAAGTATCTGAGGCAGGTTCAGATCTTTCTGACTCCAGAACTACCATTCTCTCCATTGCACTACCTCACTGCTTCTTGGAGAAGAAATATATGAGCATGCAGAAATGAATGAATGAAAAATAAATAAATAATAAACCAGTTCCTTGATAAGAGCCATGAATAATCAATGGGCAGCTTTCATGTCCATTCACATTCTCTCAATGTCAAGGAAGTCTTTCCCTCTCTCCCATCTTTGGGTAGTGAATTTATTGAAGGGCATTGAAAAGAGTTACCAAAGATAGATAAGTGTGGATGGGTTACAATCTGTATCACTGGAAGAAATGTCCCATCATTGTGCCCCAGTGGGGTGTCCCATCAATGGAAACATTTTAACACAAACTGAATAACTGTCAGGGATATGGTAGAGAAAGTTGTAGTAACTGAAGATTCAGAACTAGAAGAAATCAGAGAAACCATCTAGTTCAGCACCCTTTTAGGAGATAAGAAAATTGAGTTCCAGAGAAGATAAGTGACTCTGTCCAAGGTTATACAAGTAGTAAAGGACAAAGCTAGTACTTCTGTCCAAGTCTTCTGAATCTGTGCTCTGGACAAATTCAGTGAGACAACATCACATTGTCCTCCCATTCCAAAAGCCAATCAATAAACAGTTATGGAGCATCTATTATGTGTCATGCTCTGTGCTAAGCACTAAAGTAAAAGGACAGTTGGACTAAAGTCACTTCCAACTCTAATGATACTATGAATGCTTTATGAATGGCAGCCTCAATCCAGTATTTCACTCAGACTTTTTTTATGATGACACAGCTATTGGGCAACATAATAGTGAATAAATCAGGCCTTGCTTGCTAATCAGATCTGGTCCAGCATAGCATCTCTTTCTAAAACTCATTTTAAGTGTATTTGGTAAAAGTCAGTAATAAGCAAAAATAAGATATTATGTTTCTGACATCCTTATAGCTTCAGAACCATTCTTCTTAATTCTGTTCAAAAAAACTTTCAAGTTCATTTTTATCAAGCCAGCAATTTTTTGCCTTCACTTTAGAGATTTATATGACTTTTTAAACCCTTATCTTTGGTCTTGAAAATTAATACTCTGTATGGGTTTCAAGGCAGAAGAGTGGTTAGGGCTAGGCAATGGAGGTTAAGTGACTTGCCCAGGGCAATACAGCCAGGAAGTATCTGAGATCAGATATGAACCCAGGACCTTTCTGTCTCTAGGCCTGGCTCTCAATCCATTGAGCCAACTAACTCCTCCCATTATATGATTTTAATATCATTAGGCTTCTTCCTGAAACAAGTAATGAAATACCAGTCTCTAAAGAATTAAAGTTAAAGGTGGGTCAAAGAGAAAATAAGTCTTGCATAAGAAAAGGAACATAAAAGATATTATCAGAGAAATGTACAACCAGAAAAGTGAGTGGGCTTATTATGTGCCAGGAAGAGAGATAACTGATGGAGGATCTGCTTGCTCCATTAGTATCCAGGCAATGTCAAGAGATATCAAAGAAGATCTTTAATACTTTTCATGGAGCCCTTGTGGAGGACTTTGGAAGGACAAGATAAGAGCATGTGGGTCAAGATGTATACTCAGTTTATTAAAACCAGATCCACACAAGTATCAAAGATTCCATGAGATAATGGAGAAAACTATATTATGAAGAAAGGGGCAGGAGTAAATGGTGAAAAGAATCAATAGACACAGGTTTTGTCTACTCAATAACCAATATACTACTATGAAACACATCTTATATGAGAATTTCTTTTGATATAGATATGATGCAATGGATAGAGTCAGAAGTACCAGCTCAGGCACATTCTCTGTGTGACTCTGGGAAGTCCCTTAATCTGTCTGCCTCAGTTTCCTCATCTGTAAAATGAGGAAAATAATAGTCCCTCCCTCCCAGGATTGTTGTGAGGGTCAAATGACCTAATATTTGTAAAGTGTTTTGCAAACCTTTAAAATATATGAGATATATAAATATTTGATAAATAAATGCTTTATTATTCTCAATTCCTGAGATTCTGGCTTCTGACCCCACCATTCTACCAATGATCTCAGTTGCTCAATCTGATAGTTTTTTCTCAGTCTTCATTCTCATTGGCTTCTCTGAAGCTTTTGAAACTGTTGACCATCTTCTCTGGACACTTTTCCCTCCACTGGCTTCAATGGACTACTATCTCCTAGGTCCCCTTTGAAGATGTAGTATGTGTGCAGAGCCAGCAAGCTGCTCTATTCCCCCTCTTCCCAGGGCCCCAGGACATTTTTCGCATGCCCCACCCCTCTGTCCAGCCACTCAAAGCAAGCACTTTCTCCCTCAGCTCTCTTTGTTAATGCTTCCCTCTGGATACTTGAACCTGTTAAAAGCTGGCCAACCCTGTCCTATGTCTTAGGCTGCTTCTCAAATCTCTCTTAGGTTTCCTTTCCTCAAGGATCATCTATATCTTGCCTTCACTGAATGGGTGTTCCTCAACCAGTCTCGACCCAGCCCTATCCTTTTCTCTCTCCACAAACTAGTTTGGAGATTTTAACAGCTTCTATGGTTTTATGCATCCCCTCTAAGCTGAGAATTCTAAAAGCTGGAAATCCATCTGTTATCCCTTCTAAACTTCAATTATGCATCATCACCTGGCTAATTTATATTTCCTCTTGGATATCACATAGACATCTCAGATTCAACACATGTAAAATGAAATTGATTAATGGAATCAATTAATAATGGTTTTACTTATTATTCATAATTAAAATAGAATCAGACCCCTAGACCTACTTCCAAATCTATTTCTGCTAGGGACACCAACATCTTCATTACCCAGATTTACAAACTCAGAGATATCCTTGACTCTTCTCTCTTCATTCCTCATCCTCCCCCAAAACTTGAGCAAGCCTCTTAACCTTCAGGGACCTTGTTTCCTTGCCTAAAAACTGAGTGATGGAAAAGAAGATCTGTAAGATCCCTCATAATTCTAAGTCTATGATCCTCTTACTTTTCAGCCAATGCTTTGTTAAATTAAGATAGAAAAAGGCAAGGTAACTTTCTAACCTTTTGTTCTAGAATAAGCAGAAATGTAGACCAGGATGTGAAAGAAAATAAAAATTATACGATAAGCTGAACAATAAATCAGTTCCAAATGCTTTATTTCATTGTGAAGTGCGTACAACTTGACATTTTATGTAATGAGACTTTATTTATGGGAAAACTCAAGAAAATCCTCTAGAGTAAGTGGTTTCCTTTTGTTTTTTATTCCAGCTAAAAAACATTTATTTCATTCCTTGACCATCTCTTCTGAATCAAGGGGATAAAATAATTCCAAAGGCACACGTGATTAGCTGAAAACAACTGAACACAGAAGCTATGTGGCTAAAGGTATCGTTCATGAATTGGGATGCTATCCTTGATTTAGACAGAGAATGTCCCCAAAGGATCTTTAGAATAGATTCTAAAACCTTTCTCCTATTAGTTTTGCTTCTTTTTTCATTTGTTTATTTAATTTCATTTTTTAAAAATAGTGATTCTGAAATACAGCTGCACTTGTTAGCATTCCAAAAATTAAAGCTTTAATTGGCCCTGGTCAGGGAAACTCTGCAAGTAATGAAACCCAGCTTTCACAGGGACCAGAGCCAATGGAACAAGCACCTAAGAGCTTGTGATGCTTTAAATTTGAATCTTCATTTTAGAGGAGAAAGTTCAATACTTAACTTCTATTTAACCATCAAGCTAGTCAGAAAAATCTGACATAGCTCTAGCTGTAGTGTCAGGAGAAAAGAGATTTTGCAGCCACATTGGAGCATTGCCTGGCTGTCCATACAAACCATAGACAAACTTCCTGATAATAATTTAATTGTACTTCTTTAAATCAGCATTTACTAACCTTTTGGCTTATAATCATCTTGATTGCCAGCCTATAAGAAAAATAAAGGAAAGTCATGCTGGAGTTTTAATATTGCTCAAGTTTTTCCTCCCGATTCAGTCCTTAGAGGTATCTAGGTGGTATAGTGGATACTGTGCTGAAATTGGAGTTACTAAGATCTGAGTTTAAATCTTGTCTTGGACACTTGCTAACTAGATGACCCTGAGTCAGTCATTTAATTTCCTTGTGGCCAACCTGGTGAAAACCTTCTCTAAGCTTGTCATTATAAACCTCTGTTGTAATAATCATAATTTAAAAAATAGTTGTAGAAGAATTAAAATTATAACAGTTACTATAAATTTTGTTGTTGCTCTTGAGTAATTTCAAACCATCTGGTACCTCTCTCACATTAAAAAAGATCATGGGATTTTTACTCTTGTTTTCTTTGAGCTAGAACAGAACTTAGAAATCATCTAATCCAAACCTCTCTTTTTTTTACAAATAAGAAACTTGCCTTCTGATATGTAATAAAAAAACACCCCACTTCAGAAAAATATCAGTTAATAAGATTGTTTCCCAAATGCCTCTTGTCTTCTGATTTGTTGTTCGGTCTCTTCATAACCTCATTTGAAGTTTTGTTAGAAAAGATACTGGAACAATTTGCCATTTCCTTCAGCTTATTTTATAGATGAGGAAACTGAGGCAAACAAGATTATATGATTCGCCATAGGTCACACAGCTAGTAAGTGTTTGAGGCAAGATTTAAACTCAAGGAGTCTTCCTAACTCCAAGCCAATGGTCTATCCACTGTGCCACCTCAATGCCCCATGACATAATACTTAAACACTAGAAATAGACAATAGACAAAATATGTGTTCTCTCCTTTGGACTCAGCAGTGATGTGCCCTCCAATTTTAGGGATAAGATAGACTGGCCTCAATCTACATTCCTTAATTTTCTCCCTTTCTCATAAGAACTTACAAAAGTCTTAATATTATTAATAGAAGAAGGGCAACAATATGGTATTTTCTCCTCCAATTTCGCATTTCCTTAGGAGATATTTCAATGGAAGAATGTAACAGAGGGAGAAGATATGATGTGGGTAAGGTGCCCATTCCTATAATTGAGAGTGATGTCTTGTAGAATGAATAAAGCTGAAGCATGGAACATCATCATCCTCTTGATAATGCCTAAAAGCATAGTAAAAGTTCTTGAAGAAGCATGAACACTGTGCTGGGTTTGAGGGGGCAGTAGATCATCACTTTAAAAATAACAATAAAAAGCTTTCAGTAAATAGGGTCATTCAGGCCTTTCCTATTGCTAGAATCAAGCCTTTTACTGGCGCTAATAAAACCAACCAGTCAAACTACAAAGAGTGATAAATATTGCCTACCTCAGAACATGGAGATTAGGAGACACTAGAAGAATAAAGAAAAAAAGGAGGGGAAGCAGGAAGAGAGAGGGTGAAGAATGTGCATTAAATTGATTTCTAAATTATTAGAACTAGTTTTCCTAAAAGAAGCCATTCCACACTTAAATCCTGGAAAGAATAATAATCTCAGCCATCCTTCAGAAATTCAGTTCAATTCACCAAGTATTTAAGTGTTTTCTATATACCAGGGTTTGAACCAGGAATGCAAAGATAAAAATAAAGAGCAGTCCTTGCCCTTAGGAAGCTTACATTCTTTTAGAGTTTCTTTCTCCATTTTTTCTAGTGAGCATTTACCATATGCCTACTGTGTCTCCATCCCTTCCTCTCCATAGGTATTTTGGGTGATCTGTTCCAAGGGGTCACATCCTCTTCATAAGATCCATGACCAGGGTTCCCATGTGGCACTGTGCCATTACCCTAAATGGCACTCATGGAGGTTATCTTTCCTCTTATATCAAGGCACATATGTTACTTTCATTCAAAAGACAGCCAGCTCTTCTGCAGGGAGAAGGAAAGAATTGAAAAAGCAAAGCTATCATTGAGGAAATCCCTTCTACCAATGTAGCTGAAAACAAAATGCTACCAATGAGGAAATCCCTTCTACCAATGGAGGTCAGACCCACTTGGCAATTTACTGTATCAGAGTTAGTCTATGAATTGTTCAGGGTTGCAGAGTCAGTATATATCAGAAGCAGTAATTGAACCCAGATCTTCTTGGTTCTGAGACTGGCTCTCTATCTACTCTTCCATGGTGCCTATCAAGATGTGATCCATAATATATGAGACAAATAAAAAAGAAATCATTGTTCTCCAAATAAATAAATAAAAACTACTTCATAATTCAGCTAAGCTTTCCTACACTGTATGATGAGAGTATACATCTTTTAAATTTTTTTTCCACTAACCACATCCAGTTTCTCTCCCTTCCCCTTCCTCCACCAAATGAAAGAGAAAGAAAAATAAAGTCCTTGTAACAGATACATATAGTTGAGCAAAATAAATCCCTGCATTGGCCATGTCTAATGAGAGATACCAAGAGACAGAGAGAATATGCTAAATATAGAAACATATGTTAAATATACATCAGACATTTATATATATGCATATATATAATATGCTAAAACTATGCTGCCTGGATTAATTTTTTGAAAGACCAAGGAAAATATGTGGTTCTTCAGAACAATGAACTACATCTCCTTTTGGGTTATTTACAGCCACCTGAGTATGCTCTTGGCCAATTCTTTCTACCATATGACAGCTCTTCAAGTCAATGGGACAGCATTCTGTCTCCAAGCAAATGGCAGTAAGTCTATCACAGTCACATAGCAACCATGTGGTTCCATTTTTTCATAACTGAGCTCGAGAGACATTACCTAGGGAAATGTGAAAAAGCAATAGAATGGGCAATCCACTAATTGCTGGGCATGTAAAACTCCCTTGAAGCAGCTGGGTGAATTGGTAGGGATGAATTCAAAGAACACCACATGAATAGACCATTCTGAATACTTGCTAAAAATGCCTAAGCCTGCTCTTTATGCAGATCAGTCCTGTAAGCTCTGGTCCTATATTACGGTAATCATTTCAACAACATAATTAGCTCATCTGACATTTCCTGACCCATTGAAAAGAAGGTGACCATCTAAGAGTCAAAGACATAGCTAGAAAGATATTGACTGAACCTATTCAAAAATCTCCATCATTTCAAGACAAAGAACGAGACATGCATTCATGGATATGGCCAAAATAAGAATTAGTTTTGCTTGACTAATTAATTAACTAATAACCTCTGTTGTTATAAGGGTTTGAGGTTTTGTTTTCTTGGGGTTTTTTAAAGAGGGAAGGGTTAGAGAGAAAATAAAAACTTCATTGAAACAAACTAAAATAAATTAATAATTCAATCAATGTCCTTCATATTTGAAGATGTTCTTAACTCAAGGTGATATTAAAGGCAATCAGGTTATTCAAATATCTCTCAATGAGGGTGGAGAGAGAGGGTTTACTTAGCAAGCAATATTGTAGGGTTTTGGTTATTTATATGGTTTTTATCTTCCATCTTACTATAAACTCAATAAGGATAAGGACCATGTCTTATCAAAATATTGTACCTTCCCCAGCGCTCAACAGGGTGCTCTATACATAATAAGCACTTACACATGTATTACACAACTACATGAATTCCTGACACAAAATGGCCACCCTTACATTGGAACTTCCCTTCTTCCCTTATTAAATGACACCAGGAATTCTAGGATTCTAGTCATTTCCCTAATGATGCTAGAGATTGTTTGCCAACTTGTTGCAAGGGACAAATGAGATCCCCGACACCTCTGGGGATATGCAGGAATTTCCTCACTCTGAGTAGGAGATGGAATGCCAAGGATGGGGAACAGGAAGTAGGCAGTTTTACTAGGGGACTAAAGTGAGCTGGAGAAGGAAATAGCAAACCACTTCAGTATCTTTGCCAGAGAAATCCCAAATAGAGTGACAGAGTCAGATATGACAGAGATAACTGAACATCAAAAATGAAAAGAAGACTGAGGAGTTAACTGGGTATTTTAATGAAACAAATAAAAAAAATTCAGAGCCAACCTAAGGAGGTTTCATTTTATCTTAGAGACAAAAGGGATTTGTTCCTATCACACCTGAAACACTAGAGAGCTGACTGGTCATTCTACAGATCTGGGAGTACCATAAAAAAAGGCCAAAAGTTAGAGGTTTAGAGTAAAATGGCAATACCACCCTCCCCTTTGACTAATAAATAATAATAAAAAGACAAAAGTCAGAGAATGGGAGGAGACTCCATGAAAGGAACCCTCTTATACAGAATTGGATATGGCCAGAAGCTTACTTAGCCCTCTCCTTCCCTTCCAGTCTTATATTTAACTCCTCTCCATAGGATTCTTCATAGCATTCTTCAATGCAGCTACTTTGGCCTTTTTGCTGTTTTATGAACAAAACACTCTGTTCTCTCCGCTCTTTGCATTTTCTCTGGCTTTCTTTCATGCTTGGAATGCTCTGCTTCCTTATCTCCACCTATTGGATACCTTGACTTCCTTTAAGCTTCATCTAAAAATCACATCGTTACATGAAGCTTTTCCCAACACCTTTTAAGATTAGTGCCTTCCCAGCCCTAATTATTTCATTTTTATCCTGAATATAGCTTGTTTGTACATAGTTGTTTGCCTATAGTCTCCCCTATTAGATTATAAGTGACTTAAGATTAGGAACTGCCTTTTGCCTCTTTTTGCATCCTCAGCTTTTAGCACAGTGCCTGGCACTAGTAGGCACTTAATGTTTATCGACTGACTTACTGAAATGTTGGGGACTAATAGCCATTCATTTAAGGATTTCTGCTTTGTCTTTCTTTTGTAATAGCATTTCCTTCTGCAACAATGTGAACTTGGCTCTTAAAGTATTTGTTGCAGCTTGGTATGCTTCTATGGCAAGCTTTAGGAATGTTGGGCAATCAAAGGTATATAAAACTGTGCACACCCTTTGATTCAATAACACCACTACTGGGTTTGTATCCCAAAGAGATAATAAAAAAGGGGAAAGGTCCTATTTGTACAAAAATATTTATAGAAGCTCTTTTTTGTAGTGGCAAAGTACTGGAAATTGAGGGGATGTGCATCAATTGGGGAATGGCTAAAAAATTTGTGATGGAATACTATTTTATTTTGAGAAATGATAAGCAAGATGATTTCAGAAAAAGCTGAAAAGATCTGTGGGAACTGATGCAGAGTGAAATAAACAGAAACAGGAGAACATTGTATAAAGTAACAGCAATACCGGACAATGATTATCTGTGAAAACTTGGCTACTCTCAGCAATGCAATGATCTGGGCCAATCCTGAAAGGCTTATGAACAGGGTTGCTCTCCACCTCCAGAGAAGGAACTGTTGGAGTCATCTTTCACATCAGTGTATTTATGGTTTTATTTGGAGGAACTGGTTATGTATGACCTTGCTCTTACAACAATAACCAATATAGATGTGGGTTTTGCATGACAATAAAAAGAACTTTTTAATGCAAAAAAAAGAAGAATGTTAGTGAGCTAGGCTATAGTGTGGCATAAATTTAAGCTAAGGAAATGGACTCTCAATTGTCAATGGATCAAAAAAGAGAGATGAAAGAAAAACCCTGTGAAGTCAAGCATTTATTTAGTATCTGTGCTGTGTGCTAAACACTGTGTATAAAAGAAGTTACAGTCTAGTGAAGCATTATTGATTTGGGGAATAGAACTGAAAGGGTGATAAAAGCACCACTGAAAAAAACACTTAATGAGATAGGAGACCTAGGATGTGGAATATTAGATATACTTTCAGACATGGTTAATAGATTTTGCTAAATGGCTTTTTTTTCTTCTTTTTTTTAAATTCCTTCATGTAATGGATGCCTTCCTGGGAAGATGAGGGATATATTCATAAATGAAGGTGATATCCAAATTAAAGATATGGATGATAAAAAGTTTATTAAGACACCACAGACTGATTAGGATTTCAGACAAGGATAATACTGCTAAGTTCTTGGGAAGGAGCAGAAGACAATAATGACAATAATTGTAACTGACATTCATATAATGCTTTATGGTTTACAAAGTGATTTGCATACATTATATCATTGTGTCCTAGCAATAACCCTTTGGAGTAAGTGCTTTAGATATTATGATCCCCATTTTTTTATGAAAAATTAAGGTTCA
Source organism: Gracilinanus agilis (assembly GCF_016433145.1). Lineage (NCBI taxonomy): Eukaryota > Metazoa > Chordata > Mammalia > Didelphimorphia > Didelphidae > Gracilinanus > Gracilinanus agilis. The sequence continues at coordinate 77,218,017 of NC_058135.1, forward strand.
CATAGATTGGATTTGTTGCAGGTCACATAACAGTGTCTAATGAAGAATCTGAACTTAGAACCTCTTAATTCCAAGTCCAATCCTTCGTCCATCATATCATAGTGATGCCTTGTGTGAGCCTTCTGAGGTAGTCAACCCTTCCAAATTTCTTTGAAAGATTTCCAAAGAAAGAAATGCTCATTAATTTAAAAATTAATTTCAAAAAAGGATACACAAGGAAAGAGGGCATGGAAAGTGGTCATAGTTCTGACTAGTTAGGATTACTGAGGACTGATGATAAAGAAAGCTATCCACTTCCTGACAAAGAGATAATGAACCGAACATGAAGAATGAGACATATCTTGGAGACATGGCCAATAGAAAAATGTTTTTCTTGACAATGTATGTTTGTTTACGAGAGCTTCCTTTTTTGTTGTTGTTTTTCCCTTCCTTTTTTCAGAGTGGGAGTAGAGGAGAGAAAATAAGTGTTTGTTAAATGAAAAAATAAAACTGGATTAAAAAAAAGAAACTCATCAATATACCAGCCTGCCCAAAACATTTAGGTTTTTGGATACACAAGTCCTCTTGAAGAAAATTCTTCTCTCTGGCAAAACCTTTAACGTGCAAAAAGCCCTCTAGCCTCAAAGATAGCCAAGTCACTAGAGGTGTGGGCCTCAATCTTTGGGAGGGCTCTAAGGATTACAATTCCACATTGAAGGGTTCCATTCAAAGAGGCTGCCTTTTCTCAAAGGTAATACTGCTACCCTAGAAGAAGAAAAATTGGGGATAGCTAGGTGGCTCAGTGGATTGAGAGCCATGCCTAGAGGCTGGAGGCCCTAGGTTCAAATCTGGCCTCAGACACTTCCTAGCTGTATGACCCTGGGCAAGTAACTTGACCCCCATTGCCCACCCTTACCACTCTTCTGCCTTGGAGCCAATACACAGTATTTTTAAACCCTTACACAGTATTGGCTCCAAGACAGAAGGTAAGGGTTTAAAAAAAATTGGAGCCATAGTTGGCATATGCTACTGTGATCTATAAAACTGGCAGGTGTCAGATTTAGAGAAGTGAAGACTGCTTGAGTGCCTAAGAGGGCGTGAATTTGATGTGCTGGGTATGATAAAAATGGAAACTCCATCTGTCACAGAAATGGAATGCTTAATGGTACTAGATTATTCTGGAGATATGGAAAGTGCTATTGATTTTCATATCAAATCCCTAATTACAACATAAAAGAAGAGCGAAGAGGTTTCTGGCTACATAGAGAGGTTAGCAAAGATAATACACAAAAATAAGATCAAAGGTGCAATGACTTAGGGGGTGTGAACCACATTAGTATGTCCTCAAATGTTCAAGCTCCTTAGAGCAGGAGTTCTTAGCTTGGGGTCCATGGACCCTAAAGGATAGTGCAGCTAGATTTCAGGGGTCCATTAACTCAGATGGGAAAGTAATTATACTTTTATTTTCAATAATCTCTAATTGAAATATAATTTTCCTTCAGTTATTTAAAGACATTCAGAAAAGGGTTCATGAGACTTCCAAAAGGGAAGTTAACACACGTTAAAAAAAATTAAAAAGTCCTGCCCAAGATCCTGATCTGTTTTCATGGCAAATATAGATGTCTGGAAAGTGGGACTAATCTTTCAGTTACTCACAATTAATATTGAGGAAGAAAAAAGAAAGCCAATAAAGAAAGTGGCTGGAAGAAAAGAGAGCTGGCCAGTCTCCCATATTATAAAGCTCTAGGTGCTGGAATAAGAATGTGGCCAAACAAGTCCAGACCTTGAAGGATGAATGGTACTCTACCATTTACTGTGGGAGTTAGAGAGCCTAAGATCAAAAGTCAAAGAAGTCAGCTAATTGAATTATATCAAATGAGTTGCCTCAGGCCATTATGAATGGACCACACACACACACACACATGTTCAGTGGACCAAAAAATAGAACTAACTCTTGGCATTCCAGAAATTAAAGTACAGTAGACTGGAATCAAGAAATGGGGAGAAAGCAATCAGACTAGGAGTAAGAATTATCATTATGGATGGCTCTAAGGAGCCCTATCTACATAATTGGACAGAGGCAAAAATGGCTATGAAAGTAAAGGGACAACAAATAAATAAACAAACAAACAAATAAATAAATGAGCTGCTGGGTGAATAAATAGACAGATAAATGAATGAATGAATGAATGAATGAATGAATGAATGAATGAATGAATGAATGAATGGGTGAATGAATGAATGAATTGATTGATTAGTGACTAAATGAATGGATGAATACTTAAATTCAGAAAAAAAAAGTAAAGGGACTAGAAAATCCAACCATGCTTGACATTAGGTCTCATATGAAACATTCTAGAAGCAAAGCTCAAAATATATTCTTTTACACCTTCTGAAAGGGCTACCTTGAGCTTGATAAAAAGGATGATCTGATATTAGGAGCATAGAAGAAAGGAGAGGGACCTAAGCATCATCAAAGACATAGTCTAAGTATTAGTCCTGCATCTTCTGTTTTTGTTGGGAGACATTCCCACTTGCGACACTCAAGCCTTTTCTGTAGCAGCAAACAGGAATCCATAACTGAACTTCTCACCACTCCTGTCTTCTCAAGTGCAAAAGCTTGAGACTACAGGAGGCAGTACCAAGTCTCCTGAGATTTTCTGCAACCCAGCAAATGAAGATGACTACCTGAGTCATCAGAATCATTGTTGGAGCTTTCCAGGCTGCTTTTGGAGATTTTCCAACATCTGAGGAATGGAAAGGTCAATGAAGAAGAAATTCAGAGCTGTGTCTGTAAAGTTTTCAGTGAAATGTGTGTATCCAGGAAACTAGGCACATTCCTCCCTGTTATGGTTCAAGCAATATCTACTCTGGTTAGGAACTAATGCTGTGAGATATAAAAGACCCTACTACATATGCTTTTCCCTAAAAATGGCAAGGAAACCATCTGAGAGTCTTAATTGTCCCGGGTTCCAATTGTTGACGTAACTCCCTGGTTATCAAAGGATAAAAGTTAAGCACCCAAGTAGTTCAGTGATCCTCAGGCTTGAGAACCCACCAAGCAGGTTGAGCCAACACACCCTTGTGTCCTTCTGTGCACATGGTAAATGCAGAGTCAGGCAGAGCTGTGACCAAATGAAACAACATTGGCTCATTGCTGAACATTCCTTCCAAGACACTACTTCTTTTCTTGAACATCATGTGGTTGACACTGGGATCATTTCATTCTAAACCCAAGCCTGACCCCTGACACTGGCCTGAATTTTAACTGGCCCAGAATGACCTCCCTGACTCTTGGCTATTCCAAGAAAAATGGTCTTGAAAACTTGCCCTCTGAAAATCTCTCTCATTAGAGACACATTCTTAGTATTCTATTTCTCATGAGTCTCCATCTAGCCATAGGGTAACTATGTCACAAACTAAAGACTGGGATTGGTATAAATGTCTCCTGTGAGATGGGGAGAACAATTAATGGGAAGTCAGTATTAGAGAAGGGACGAGCCAGGGCTATGAAGACAGTAGGGGCAGTTAAATGGTACAGTAGATAGAGAGCACTAGACATGGTGCCAGGAAATCCCAAATTCAAATCCAATCTCATACATTTACTAGCTGTGTGCCCTTGGACAATTTATTTAATCTCTCTCATTTAATCTCAGGGTTGTTGTTAAGAATCAAATAAGATCAGAGGAAGAACTACAGGAGTGGAAAACAGAAGAAAAACAACTGCTTGAACACATGGGTTGAGGCGGACATGATTAGGATGTAGACTCGAAACTACCACACCAATGCAACTATCAACAATTTGAAAATAGGTCTTGATCAATGACACATGGTAAAACCAGTGGAAATACACAGTCGGAGGGTTGGGGTGAAGGGGAAAGTAAGAGCACGAATTATGTAACCATGTTAACTTTTCAAAAAATAAATATTAATAAATGTTTAAAAAAAGAAATCAAATAAGGTATTCAAAAGGTAGACTGTAAACCTTACAGTGCTCTATTGCTAGCTACTATTCTCAACACATTCTTGAATCCAAAAATCCTGAAGAAGTCCTGTAGACTCCCCAGCCCAAGGCAACATGAATATTTGCAAAGGAGATACTTCAGCATACCCTTATGTTAATTTTTGGAAATGTAGAGAAAAAGAAAGATGGAACCATGAGAATTCAGAAAGGCGAAGTTATTAGCCATGATGTAAGGAAGACTATGGAGAAGCCTAAATCTTTCTNGGCAAAAACTGGACTTGATTGGGGGAATATTATATGAAATGACAAAGAGATTCAATGCAAAGGATAAGAAAGGAGTTAGTACTAATAACTACGAAAACCCATCCCCATCCTAAGGATTTCTAGCATCTAGGTAATAACAAGAGCTAGCAGTTATATGGTGCTTTGCAAAGAGCTTTGCAAATATTGCCTCATTTGATCCCCACCACAATCCTGGGAAGTATTTCCATTTTACAGATGAGGAAATTGAGGCATATAGACATTGTGATTTGCCACAGTCACCCAGCTCATAAGTAGCTAAAGCCACATTTAAAGTCAGGTCTTCTTGACTTGAAGACCACCATTCCATCTAAACTGATACACAGTTATGGATTTAACACAGAACAATGCATAAAATAATGTGTATAATATAATAAAATACAAATCATATATTATATCTAATAGCTAATATATTAGATACAATATTATGTAATATTGATTACATAATATATGATATATTAATATAATGAGATACATATGAAATATAAAATTACATGATAGAATAATATAATTATATTATGTATAATAATTAGATCTAATATATTATTATAATAAGGACATTGATATAATTTTAAGATTTTCAAGGTACTTGTCATGCATTATTACTTTGCTCCTGCTATGAAATAGGTGCTACAGATTTTATTATGAACATTTTACAAGGAAGAAAACTAAGACTCAAAGTGGTTAATGAACTGCCAGGATCACACAATCGTGTGATCAAGAATGGAACCAGGTCTCTGTGACTCCAAGAATACTAGAAGAAAATACCAAGGTTATGTTTTTTTTAATTCTGTCAAAAACTTCAGCTGAGAGGTAGAGCCTCAGCATCACTGGAAGACACAAGGTCAAAATGTAGCCTATTAGGTACCTGAGATCTAGAAACCTAACAGTTAACAAAAGAGCACCAAAAAGTGATAAAGGCACTACAAAGACAATGTATTGTTATCACCTTCTTCCTGGGAGAGAACAGTTTGTACTATCAAGTGAAAAGGAGTGTAAGAATACAGGAGAATCAAGGAATTGGGCCCATTGAAGGCCTCATTCATAAACTGAAACTAGACACCTATCTATGATCTATGCCAGGACTCTAGGGGAGAAAAGACAGGATCTGGGCACATTATTAGGGAACATGGAATGCCACCAAGGCTACCTCAGCTTGTAGGAAACAACTACCTTGGCAGAAGAAATCAATTCAAGAGGCATCTGGCCTCATTCCTCCTTCCCACCCCCAACACTACTTGGAGAAATAAAAGGTCATATATGACCTATACCCACTTAGGAGCAGCAGACAGCCTGACACCCAAAGTTGTCCATGGGCCCAAAACTTGGACTTTTGGCCAAGGTGTCCCCAAACAACATACCCTTCATAAGTAACAGAGGAAAAAAAGGCAGAAGTGACATTACAGTTAATCATCCCAATAACCAGGCTTAGGGTTATTAGCCAAGCTGATGGCTTAGTAGCAGCAAAAGCTGAAACCACTCTGACAATCTTCCGATAATTAGGCTTACCCCTTCTGATTTGGGGATCAGAAATATAACCACAATAGGAAATCCAGAGAAACTAGTCCATTTGAAGTTGGTTGGTGCCCGGTATCACATATCTATTAAGTGTCCAAGGCTGGATTTGAATTTGGATCTTACTGATTCCAGGTTTAGTGCTCTTTGCACTGGAATATGTCACTTCCCCAAAAAAGTCAAGCTAGAATTTAGTGAACTCAGAATTACTATCATGTCCCAATAAGCCATCAAAATGTAAATTTATTGGAGGATGAAGCTCAAAGTTCCCTCTCTGCCCTGAAAATTTTGATGGTTAATGATTACATGTATTATCTTTGAACTATCATTATAATATATTCAGAGAAGAAAGATGAAGTAACTGGATAACAGCTAAGCCACTCTGTGGGTAGAAAGACACATTATACAGGGTATCCCAAAGGTTTTAGTGCAGCTATAAGCATATAAAGCTTTTGGGACTGCCTGTATATCTAAAAGATTTGAGAAGAGGTCTTATATTGCAGGGGTTGGCAGCCCAAACACCTAAGTCTTTTGTTATTCAACTTGCCAACCTTTAAAGATTTGCTGAGAGTCTTCCAGAATCTATAATTAACTTCCGACTTCTAGGCTGCTTCATTTTTCTCCTAGAGACTCCAGGGAGTAGCTGTCTACTGTCACCATGGTATTGTGTATGTGGCCATGTTGGGGAATTAATTTCACCTTCCCCAGAATTCTAGTCTTGAAAATAGTTACAAAGCTGACTTACTCCCTTTCCCTTCCTACTTCTGAAAGCCTGTTAGAGGAAAAGGTCACTAAGCTGACACAAGTCATTTGTAATGGTACCTTCTGGTGGCTCTCTCACCACTACATGAAAAAATCAATTTTAAAAATTAAGCTTCAGGAACATGAAAATCTTTAGGAAAAAATCTGTTTCTATTTATTTTGCCTCAATGAATGGAGGGAAAAGGAGGTAACGTGAAAAATGAAATCCGTGAACTTTCTTTTGATTAAATATTTTTAATCATTAAAATGTTTAATTTAATTAAAATTAATTTTCATTTGATTTGTAAAAACTTAATTACTTAAATTACAAAGTGTTTTGGAGTGACTATTAGTCTCCATAAGACATGTAACAGAATCATAAATATTCATTTAATATTCTTCATATTAAGCATCAGAGATAAAACACCACCCTTAAAATGTACCCATTTATTTCCCAGTTAGAGTGATCTATACGTTTTCTAAAAGTACATTCACCTTAATGGGATGTTTCATATAAATTTTGAAACAAGAAAATGATAATTAAGCCATCAATTATAAGATACATAACGGAAGATATCACTAATATTATTGAGGATAAAATAACATTCAATGTATATAAAAGCATGTATAATGGGAAAATATTATGTAATAATAAGTTGATATTGGCCTTTTTATTATTAAATTTTCACATGTGGAAATTTGCCAACGAAAAATTTTTCATGATTATTGTTGGATTGCTTTTTTTGATGTCTTTTGTTTCTAACATTACCTACAAAATTTCCCAAAATATCCCTCCTCCCTTTCTTCCTTGAGGGAATTATCCCTTAAAATGAAAAATTAAAAAGAATGGGGAAAAGTAGGAGCATGAATCATGTAACCATGTTAAAAATAAATATTAATAAACGTTTAAAAAAAAGAATGGGGAAAATGTCAACAAAATTAACCAAATCCAACATTTTATGCATTGTTCTATATGCATTGCTCTCCACCTCTGAGAACTAGAAAGGAAGCACATTCTCATATATCTTCTTTGGGGTCAAGCTTAGTCATTATAAATTCATAACATTCAGTTTTGATTTATACACTCTTTTTTTTTTAAACCCTTACCTTCCATCTAGGAATCAATATTGTGTATTGGTTCCAAGGCAGAAGAGCGGTAGGCAGTGGGGGTTAAGTGACTTGCCCAGGGTCACACAGCTGGGAAGTGTCTGAGGCCAAATTTGAACCCAGGACCTCCCATCTCTAGACCTGGCTCTCAATCCACTAAGCCACCTTACTGTCCCTATAAACCATTAACTTAAGCTGTAAACCCTTGAGATGATTCATCAACTATCCATCCTTAATGCCTAGCTCCATGCTTTGCATGTAATAAGTTGTTGATATTTATTAAAATGAAAATAGCAACAGAGAATAACTAGATGTTAAGCTACTTGGTCCTCTATTCTATTCTTATAGAAAAATCATCTTAGGTTGGAAGAGATGATTCCAAGTTCTCAAAAATTATCTCAGCAGAACAACTACAAGTTCTGGCATGCTTTCTCAAGCTATAAATGCTTCAAGTATTGGCCTCTTTGGTGCTAACAGTATTTAGAAAAGGAGTTCCAAGAAACAAGAAGTCTGTGTGGACAAAGTAGATGTAGATAGCTTCATAAAAACAGTGATATTTACCTTCTCTGTCACGGTAATTGTGTCTTCCAAGATTGGTGACTTCCAAGTCAATATATTGGATACATCATTATATATAATTTCTTTACTGGATCTTTTTGTTTAATGTTTTTCTCTGTCATAGAGGAGTGTTCAAAATGGAGGGAAAGTGGAAAGTACCATGATGTGAAGGCAAAAGATGGGAATAAATTATTTTTAAGGAAAAGTGGCACTTATCTTGACCTTAAAGGATTTTTGGGTAAGAGAGAAGAAGAGAAAGGACTTTAAGTGGAGAAGAAAATATCATGATCAGAAGCAAAGTGCTAAGAATGAATATTGTCAGTGGTAAAGCAATCTATATTTATTCTTAGTATATTTGCTTCTGACCATGATATTCTCTTCTCCACTTGAAGTCACTTTATTTTTCTTGTTTGTCTGTGATATGGCTAATATGGAAATATGTTTTGCATGATTTCATATGTATAATTGATGTCATATTACTTGCCTTCTCAGTGGGTAGAAAAGGGATGGAGGAAAGAATTTGGAACAAAAATTTTTAAAGAATATTAACAAATAAATAATAAAAAATTTCAAGATATAAGAAGATAGTAGGGGAACAAACCTAATGGGAGTAGTGGTTTCATGCTGAGGATGAGATAAATGTGTTTGGATATGGGTCATGAAGGGTTTTAAAATACAAATTTGATGCATTTGGATCTGATACAACAGGCAAAGGAGAGGAGCTTAAAATTCCAGGATGAAAACTTTAGATTTGATCTGATGGCAATAGGAATCATTACAATATTAACAAATAGGTAAATTGCAGTGCCTGGCACCTAGTAAGGTCTAAGTAAACATATGGTAAGTTGAACTGAATGCTGATATTGGTGTTTTAGAAAGAGGAGTTTAGATATAGCTAAAATGGAAGAATAGAAACATGGAGACCAAGAAACAAGCACTTATAATACATTGGTGTGAGGTGGCAAGGGTCTGCACTAGAAAGGTGATGATAGCAACAGAAAGGAAAATGACAAATCCAGGAGATATAGGGAAGGAAAAAATGATCCTACTTGGTAACAGTGTGATCCATCCACTAAGTAAGGGAATGAAAAGTAATAAGAATTTATATATCTCTACTAGGTGCCAGGCACTGTGCTAAGTAATTTCTTTTTAATTTTTCAAACATTATTGCATTTGACCCTAACAACAACTCTGCAAGTTAAATTATAGTTTTCCCATTCTACAATTGAGAAAACTTAGGCAAATAGAAGCTAAGTGACTTGTTCAGTCACCCAGTTAGAAGTTCTGAGGTCCGTTCTCCCAGCCTCAGTTTCCTCAATTATAAAATGAGAGGGTTGGTCTCAAGATCCATTGCAACTCTATAACTATTATAACCTCTGATCCAAAATTCATTGGTATGGGATATTCTTTTTAGTAGTGAAGATGAAAACTCTACTCTATATGAACGGTGAGAAACAGAGAGCTTCAGTTCTCAGTCTCCTCTTTGGGACTGAGTAAGACTTCCAAGTGTTGAGCTGGCTTCCAGTTTCAAGAGAAAAAATGGAAAAGACCAACTGCACTTCAAGCTACTTAAGGAAAAGACTCTGGGAAGACATGAGAGGAGCAGAGGATCTCCATTATATGTCTATTCCCAACTTACTACACTAGAGACTTCAGGACGTTTCCTTTGGATGAGATCCAGGACCTTCTCTCTTATTTGAGCTGAGTTACCTCTCTTCCTATGAAAGAGCTTCTTCACTTCCAGATTATCTTGTATATATTCTCCACCATGGATTTCTTTGCTCTTCCATATATGTGTTCATCCTAAAGCTAATATCATGGAGGAAAGAAAATATTCTTGGATATAGAACTTGGAATCTCCCTTCCTCCCAAATGACAAGGTGATCAGTTGTTAGGTTGAACCCAATCATATCATCTAGACTAAGAAACTTTAAAGGAACGGATAGATATACTTCTAGACTGTTACTTCCTTTCTCTTTTTTCTGTATCCCCTCCTGACAGAAAAGAAAGTCTTCTTAGAGAAAAAGATTCTAGAAATATTTCCTCTGCTTCCCTTTTATCCACACATAAGAACAGATTCTTTACCATAGGTGGGCCTCACTACATATGTGGAGCCCTCTCTTCTTTACATTATGATTCGCTGATCTCTGAGTAAAGGAGTGGAGAGGGAGGTATTTGAAAATTAAGATGGCATGAAAACAAAAGATATCAATAAAGATGTTTAAGATGTTTCTGATTCCTATTCCCATTCACTGAAAATGACATTCAAAGAAACGTAAAGACAGACAGATTCTGGTAATGTTTAAAGCACTGGCATTCCATTCCCTAAAACCATGATCTCAAAAGGGATTGGGAAATATTAGCCAGCTAAGCTGCTATTTAGTCCTTGTACATTTTAGTTTTGTAGCTCAGTGTTTTGGAATAGGACTTCCCTACCAGGTGCATGGGATTTTCTAAGGCCATATTTATAAGTATATCAGAGGTTATAAATAACCAGAATAAATGTATTTAGATGAGAACTTCATGCTCACTGGGAAGCTTAATTTTAAAGACACTTATGAAGGATTCCAAGCATTACCAAGTAGATACATGGCATGTACTGATTGACTGGAAATGACATCTTCAGGAAGGAATTTGACCCTTAAATCAAAACAGAAGAACTGGACATGGCTAGAAGTTTACAGGGGCAAAAGATATAAAAGATGAATAAGGAGTACTATCGGGGAGAAGAAACCTTAAGGCTTCCTGCCATGAGAGACCCCAGGTCTAACAGTAGTAGCATAAGTTAATGGTAAATTTTTAAACTAATTTAATGGTTATTACTCATGTGCAGGCAATATGATTGGTATGATGATGATAGACTGAAAAAATAAGAGGGTAGAAATATCATGGGTTAAGTCAAATAGAAGACCTGTTGGGATAAACTAAATTGAGTTAGTCTTAAAGAATGTTCTGGTCCAGAAGTGTTGAAATAAACCTATACCAAATACTTGCATCAAAGAATGTTCAAAAATTCCTCTTTTCCCCCAAAGCCAGAAAGGGCAAGAGCCAACATAACGAGAGACTAGAATATCAGTTAAGGGAATGGTTCTAACATAAAAAAGCAGACCATTCTGAGGGACTCATGAGAAAGAACACTATCCACATCCAGAGAAAGAACTGTGGGAGCAGAAACACAGAAGAAAAACAACTGCTTGACCACATGGGTCGATGGGGATGTGATTGGGGATTCAGACTCTAAACAATCACTCTATTGCAAATAATAATATGGACATAGGTTTTGAACAATGATACGTGTAAAATCCAGTGGAATTGCTCATTGGCTCCGGGAGGGCAGGGGAGGGAAAGAACATGAATCATGTAACCATGGAAAAATATTCTAAATTAATTTAATAAAAATTTTAAAACATAAAAAGGATTTTCTTTTACCAATGTCAGGCTCCATACTGTATGAATCTTTAAAAAAGTGGCAATGCTCCATGTCTTACCCCGAAGCCCACTAATGCGTTTATATTTGTGAGACCACCAAAGTGTAAAAAATCAATGATCATCTGTTTTAATTTGAAGTAGAGTTGTAACTAGCCCTGAACAAGTGGGGATTTGTCACAGTTGCTGATTTGCAGGGAAAGAGGGGCAGGCAAAAGGGGAAACAAGAGACATGTGGGGTGATTCTCATCTCTATATTCAGAATCTCGCCTCTATACCTCTCAGAAATTCAGGCACCACCCCTTGGGTCCAATCAGTAGAGTGTATCCCTCCTACAACTTGCCTTTCCTCCTGGAGTTAAAGGACTGACTCCTACTTCTTGGGATGACTGCATCCCAGATTGTTCTATCCTCTTGGCTCCCATTACTGACTCTTTCTTTTTCATACTACCACCCCTTCCAAAACCAATTTGCTACATATAATTTTTCTTTATAGTTTCTACCTGCCAGTAAAGCTAGGAGAAATATTGAGAAAAGTAATTGGCTAGGAATGAGGCGACTTGTATTTTGATTCTGCTCCTAATTATATATGTGGCCTTAGAAAAGTCACTGAATGGGGGCAGCTGGGTATCTCAGTGATTACATAGCCAAGCCTGGAAATGGGAGGTCCTGGGTTCAAATATGATCTAAGACATTTCCTAGCTGTGTGACCCTGGTAAAATCACAATCTTCATTGCCTAGCCCTTAATATTCTTCTGCCTTGGAAACAATACACAGTATTGAGTCTAAGATGGAAAGCAAGGGTTTAAATTTTTCTAGTCACTTAGTGTCCTTGATATCCTTGTCTATAAACTGAAGGGGCTGGACTATGGACCTTCCAGTTCTAAATTCCTATGCTTCCATTGTCCTAGTTTCATAGCTCAGTGTTGTGGAATAGGACTTCCCTACCAGGTGTAAGTATATCAGAGGCTATAAATAACCAGAATAAATGTATCTAGATGAGAACTTCATGCTCCCTGGGAAGCTTAATTTTAAAGACACTTATGGAGGATCCAAGTAATACCAAGCAGATACATAGCATGTACTGATTGACTGGAAATACCATCTTCAGAAAGGAATCTGACCCTTAGAATCAGAGGGAAAGAGGAGTAAAGGTTTAAAGAAATTGGATGATCACTAATTTAGTGTTAGATATAGCTCCCATCAAAATATTCTGCACCTGAAAGTGGTAATATAGCAATTCACTTGCTGAGGGCAATGATGGACTGTTAGGTTTAAATAGACTTGGAAAGGATGGACTGAATAGTATAAGCACAAATAATAATAATAGCAGCCACCATTTATATAGCTCTCAAAAGTTTGCAAAACTTTGCATGGATTATCCAATTTGTGAGACAAGCAGCCTCCAACAGTAGCATATATACTTCGGAGCCTATGAGAAGGAGGGAAAAAAGCAAGCAACTTCCATTTTAATAGCCTGGAATATTCATTAGTTCTGTTGGCTAAATAATAAGATCTATAGGACTTTCTTCACAGAGTTCTCATGAAGCGCAAATGAGATGATGGAGGTAAATTATATAGTAAATTTTTTTTCTAAACCTTTATTTTCCATCTTAGAATCAATACTCTGTATTGGTTCCAAGGCAGAAGAGTAGTAAGGACTAGGCAATGGGGATTAAGTGACTTGCTCAGGGTCACAGAACTAGGAAGCATCTGAGGGCAGATCTGATCTGAGGTCCTCTCGACTCCAGGCTTGTAGCTCTATCCACATACTGCCTAGCTGCCTCTAGTCCTCTTTTTTGAAACTGAATAATTTTTACCATTTTTTCTTTTACCATAGGATATATTTTTAACTTCACCTAGCCCTTATCTATATCTACCACGGTGCTTTTTTTACACTTCCAAACCACTTTCATACCTATTACACTCATGTCACCCCAGGGTGTGGGAACACAAAGGAGAGCTCAGATGTGAGAGGGATTGTGAAGATAGATTCAACACAATTTAGTCACTGATTGGAGCACGGGGGATGGGCAGGGGGGAGATGAGAGAGAGAAAGGCGTCAACTATGAACCAGAGGTTTTAACAAGCCTGGATGGTGGAGAAGAGAAATAAAGACATCAGGGTTGGTTTGTTGGGGAAGCTGAGAAATCTAGTCTCATCATAAACATACAGGAAACATGCACAAAACTACAAAATCTGCTGCCTAAAAAATAAATAGCAGATTATGTTGTCAACTGTGGATGGACTCTTGGCTAAAAGAAATAGAATCAATTTGTATTCCATGTCACTTTTTTGGGACAGTGCCCCACATTGCCTTTGGCCTCCATACAGATTATCCTATGAGTCTCTCACATGGCTCAGCGTGAACTGTGTAACAGCATTCTATCCTGTGGATGCCAAAACACAGCTCTCTGGATTCAGTGCAGCTCGACCAATTCTTTTACATGCAGAAGTTCTTCACCTGATAAGGTGTATTTGTTTCTATAACTAGATTTCAGTATAATTGGTTTCCTTTCCAATTTTGTGTTTTATTTTATGCATTTTTTAAAATTATTCTGAGGAGGTCTATAGGCTTCATCAGATTGCCAAATGGATCCAACACACACACACACACACACACACACACACACACACACACACACACACACACAAGCTAAGAACTCCTAGCATCTATAAACTGTTGAACCAAGCTATGATCTTTAACGTCCATTCCTGGTTGAAAGTTCTATATTTTACGGTCTGAAATGGAATGGCTGTCTTTTGTGACCAAACAGCCTATAATAATAATATCTTACATCCTTCCCTCCATTATCTCATTCTGAACTGCCTTCAATCTTCCAAGAGAAAAAGATGCATCTTATGAATACAGGGTACTCAGAAACAATTGTCTGGCTCCTCTTTTACTATCTTTATTACATTGTATTTTTCCTCCAAGTATTTACCAAGAGTCTGTGACACACAGGTTACACTAAGCCTTCTCGACAATTGAAGGGTTCTTCCAAATCCTGGACCAAGACAGAACCCATTATATCTCAGGCATATTCCTCGGTAACTGTGGCAGTTTGAAAGCAAATGGTAGCTGGAGGGCAGAGTCAAAAATTCTTCTCAAAACTTTCCCTTTAAAGAAGGACCAGAATTTTCAGCTAACTTCATATTCCAGGAGTTGTTCTTCTTGTTTTCCACTCTAGGAATATTATGCTTCCTCTATGATAAGGGCATCACCTAAAATCTCATCATAATGGAAATTGATTCCACTTTGGTACCCAACAATCCTCAGTATTTGTCAGTTGCCTCTTGCCTTTGATTGGAGAGTTGGCGGGTAAAGCAATAAACACTCTCCAAAGCCTTCCATTTATAGAGGGCTCAGAATATTCCAGCTAATTCTTCCATTTTCCATCAGCTCCTCTTCTTGGCTATGTGTGGGTCAACTTGGTACCCTCTGGTACCCTTCCCTCTTCATCTTCCTTTTCTGATAATTGTTTTCCCCCAAAAGTGTCTCCCTTCAATAAGCTTATGTGTTAATGGGCAGAGATAACACATAGAGGGGAGTGGTGCCTGGAGAAGTAAATTTTGGTCTAGGGAGTCATAAGAGTGCTGAATGGAATCATAGGGCTCTGATATGTCCTTTAGCGTGGGTAGTGTTAATCTGATGTTCCCAGAGCAAGAAGCAATAAGAAGGAAGGCAGTATTCCTGGAGAGCAAGAAGAAGGTAGCATGATAAGTGGTAAGATCACTGACCGTACCTCAGATATTTATTATCTCTATGACTTTGGGCAAGTCACTTAACTTTCCTAAGCCTCAGTTTCTTCATTGACAAAATGAAGAAATTAGACTTGATGACCTTTAAGGCCCCTTCTAGCTCTTAATCTATGATCCTATTCCTAGAGAAAAGTGATTGGAACAGATTTATTAAGTTTTTCATTCATAAAAGTTTACATAGTTCATTACGTACCTTATTTAGTTTGATCCTCACAAGCCTGTGAGGTAGGTGCTATTATTATCCCTATTTCACAGATGAAGAAAGTGAGGCCCTGGGAGGGCCAATGATTTTTCCAGGTCCACTGAGATAGCTAAATGTCAAAGACAAGATGTGAAACCAAGTCAGGTTCTCCTGACTTCGAGTCCAGACTTAGCAATAAGACAGAAGGGCAAGGGCAAGGCATTGTAATTAAATTACTTGCCCAGGGTCACATAGCTAGGAAATGTCTGGTTTGAATCCAGATCCTCCAAACTCCAGGTCTGGCACTCTGTCCACCATGCTCCCTTGCTGTTCCTAGGTATAGCATTCTTATTGCCACATAATAGCAAAACGTCATCCACCTGGACACAAAGGAATATCAATAAACTGATCCCTAATTTCTCCAAGGACATCATATCCAACCCCACCATACTTTTCCAATATTGTCATCCTACTTTAATGGTCCCCAAGGAAGGAAATCATTCTTCAATTTCTTTTCAAGCCTACATTTGAGGTCATCTTTCTTTGGGATAATTGATTTTTTTACATTCCCTCTTTTACTAGATACATAAGAATGTCCCCTTCTGCTGAAAAGGAACTTAAATTACAAACTAACAATTATGTAAATGTTCCCTAAGTTTGACCAATGTCCTATATATACACCGCAAAAAATAAAATAACAATTCACATTTAAGTAATATCATAATGTTGTATCTATTTGCCATGGAAGACATTTATATGAGCACTTTATTACAAAAGTTAAGAGGAAAAGTAAAGTGGTTTCCTCTAAAGCTAGGGTTCTTAAGGTAGGTGTGTGTGTGTGTGTGTGTGTGTGTGTGTGTGTGTGTGTGTGTGTAAATTCTATGGATCCCATCTCAGAATAATGTTTTTAAATGTATAAAATCAATCATTTAGGATGACAAAAGAAACCAAAAGTTAGTGAAAATAAAAATATTTTCCCCATCTAATGAATTCATAGATGCCTCAAAAATCTGTCATCTGTAGATATCAGACTAATAGCTCCTTCTCTAAAGCTCACTGCCTAGATAAATAAGGTCCATTATCTTCCTAGCTTCATCATTAAATATCTGAATTTTCCTTGATCACAAAATAATAGATTTAGCACTGGAAGAGGCTTCAAGGGTTAGAAATCAAGGCCCAGGGATATTAAGTAATTTGTACAAGTCATATAGGTAGTAGTAACTGTTGGACATAGGGAAGCTAGGTTGCTACCTAGTGGATAGAGCACTGGGCTGGACATCAGAAAGACATCTTTCTGAATTCCTTAGTCCTTAGACATTAACTAGCTATATGACCCTGGGTAAGTCACTTTACCCTGTTGGCCTTGGTTTCCTTGTCTATAAAGTGAACTGGAGAAGGAAATGGCAAACCAGTCTACTATCTTTGCCAAGGAAACCCCAAAAGGGATCACAAATTTGATATGGCTGAAATGATTGAATAACTATTGGAGACAGTATTTGAACCCAGATCCTCTGATCCCAGCATATTCCTTCTCTGATTCATTGGGTGAGGATCAGAAAAGATATTTTGCATCCCTCTAAATTCTTTCCTTTGTTCCTCCTGGTGATCTTTTATCTTATGCTTATGCCAGCAGATATGAAGAGACATTGTAAATAGGTGTCTTGCCCTGGCATCATTGCTAAGAAAACTGTGAGTCACCGGATGCCAGGGAGCTTTATTTATTTTTCCTTTTCTAGACCTGCAAAGGACTCTAGGGACCTCCACTGGGATCTTTCATATAAGAGTCACAAGATGATTCTTATTGGCATTGATAATGAATGAATGTGTATAATAAAATATACAAAATTCTATAGAGGTAACAACCTAAAGGGCATAGCCAAAAATGTTCTTTGGACTACAGAAGCAGGACGTGCTGGGATTAGTCAACATATGCAGGTGCATACTTCTACTCCCCCAAAATTTTTTAAATATTTTAAAAGCAATTTAAATTGAACATTGTGTAATTATAATGACCAAACTCAGTCATGAAGAAGAGGTATAACAATGCACTGCTCTCCCTTCTCTGAAGGAGCATATACATTTGAGAAAGAGACAGAGAAGAGAGAGATGAAAGAGTCAAAAGAAGACAGAGACCGAGAAAGATGAAGAGGAGAGAGACAGAGACACAGGGGAGGAAAAACAGAGGGAAAGAGAAAGAAGGAAACAAAAAGAGAGAAAGTTGGACATCAGGGGAGTAATCAGTTTGGAATACTACATATGTTGTTGGTAAGTAAACAAGAGTTTATTCATTGCTTACTGTGTTTAAGGCACTGTGCTAATCTCTGGGAATACAAGCAGAATGGTGGAATTTACCAGATGTAAGGGATTTCGACATCAATCTAGACCAACCCATTTATGAAAGCAATCTCTACTCTGACATACCTAAGAAATGGTCAGCTAAGATGGGGGAAGCCACAGCCTCTCCAGGAAGGTCATTCTACTTTGAGGGAGCTCTAATTGCCCAGAAGTTTTTCCAGACAATATGATATGTTAATAGATTTTTTTATTACTTGTTATTAGGGTTTTCTCTCTTGCCAGGAAAACAAAAGTGATATAAAAACAAAAGATATTAATAAATTATTTTAACAGAAAGGACATCTGTTCCTTTCTTCTCCAAATGAAATCTTTTTTGTCTCAAGTTTATGTGCCCAATCATCTCTGTACCCAAGAATCTGAATTAGTGAAAGCATTTCTTTACAATAAATATTATTCCCTTCACAACCTCTTGATATTTTATCTTTCAAACATCTACTTCAAGAAGGGATATCTTTCTCTTATCTCTCTGCCCATTCTCCCTGATTTGCATGTCACCTCCACTTTGCTGCTTCTCTAGGTCTATAACCCCATTTTGAAAAATTGATCAGATTAAGACAACTAGGAGGGAGCAGCTGGGTAGCTCAGTGGATTGAGAGCCAGGCCTAAAGATGGGAGGTCCTAGGTTCAAATCTGACTTCATACACTTTCCAGTTGCATGACCCTGGCAAGTCACTTAATCCCCATTGCCTAGCCCTTACCATTCTTCTGCCTTGGAATCAATACATAGTATTGATTCTCAGATGAAAGGTAAGGGTTTAAAAAAAAACTAGGAAAGGTTCTCCTGATATAAATGGGCCAGTCTAGAATAATGGGGAAAAACACTAGACCAAGAGTCAGGAGACCTAGACTCCAATTCCAACTCTACCAACTACCACATTGTATGACCTCAGACAAGTTGCTTAACTTTTCAGATAGTCTCTTTACATGAAAGATGAGTGGACTGATAATCGCTGAACTCTTTAAGACCAAAATTAAATGGCTCTTGCCCATGAAGCAGCTAGATGGCATAACCGTTAGAGTAGAGTGCTTAGAGTCAGGAAGATCTGATTTCCAATAACATGAGCTATATGACCTTGGCAAGTCATTTAATTTCTATTAGCCTCAGTTTCCTCATCTGTAAATTGAAGATAATAATTGCATCCTGTAAGTAATAATGAAGGGGATGCTTTCAGAAAAAAAGCTAGGAAGACTTTTATGAACCAGTGCAAAGGGAAATGAGCAGAACCTGAACGTTGTACATAGTAACAGCAATATTGTAACAATGACGAACTGTGAAAGACTTAGCTACTCTGATCAAGACAAAGATCCAAGATAATTACAAAGAACTCATGATGAAAAATACAATTCACCTCCAGAAAGAGAACTGATGGGCTCCGAATGCAGACTGAAGCATATTGCTTTTCATTTCGTTTTACTTGCTTTTTTTTGCACCATGGCTGATGGAGAAATGTTTTATATACCTTCACATATACAATGAGTATCATATTGCTTACCTTCTCAATGGGAAGGGAAAGGGCAAATGGGGTCAAGGAGAATGTAGAAATCAATTTTTTAAAATGAATGTTCAAAAAAATTTAAATGAAGATAATAGCACTTGGAGAAAATCTCATTTCCTACATTATTTTAAGCAAATCATTTCAATTCACTTAAATCTTTCTAGGTTCCATTCTAGAGAAATGATAACATGGCTATAGTATTTGTCATCTACTGCAAGGGGAAATGAGAAATCAAAAATATTAGAAAGTGATGAGAAATTCCAAGTTCTTCTAAAGTATTTCAGCTAAAAGCATTCACCTTGGAGTCATACTCCATGCTTAAAGGTCACACAGTACTTAAAGGAAAGAGAGCTTATTAGTGTAGAGCTTACAGAATGAAGGTAGGTATCTGAAATTTAAAATCTGAATAAAAGAGAATGAAGGGTAGGTACTGACAAAGACAAGGAAGGGGAGAGAATGAAGGAAGAAGGGAAATAGAGGAAGAAAGAAGAGAAGGGGAGAGAGTAAAGAAGGAGGTCAAGGACGAGAAAAAGGTCAAGAGTGGGGAAGGAAGAGGAGAGGAAAAGGAAGAAGAGAGAGAAAGTAGAGAGAAAGAAAACGAAAAATGGGGTAGAGAGGCAGAGATGATAACGAACCAAATAAATATAAAGATCTTTAAGCTAAGGAAAATTATTAAAGGAAGAAGATAATTTGTTGAGTATAAAAGGAATGCTCAAAAGTGTACTGAAATTCTGGAAGAAGCTGTTGGCAGAAATTAATTTCAAAACTATTTTAAGATTCATTGCTATTCATCATCAAGAAATGTAGAATTAAAAAAAGAAAGAAAGAAATGTAGAATTAGAACATTACAATGATTCTAGTGCCTTTTCTTTCCTATAGTCTTCAGACTTGGCTTCAGAAGAAGTATAGGGTGAATAAAAGAATATGCATGAATAAAAGCAGATAAGAATGCCTCTCTAGGCCTTTGCATTGAGGGGAGAAGAAATGGTCTCCTAACCCCACAGATCCCAAATATTCAGACTTTGGATAAGTACATCCTTCTTTGTGTTTTCTGGGCTAGGTCACTTAGAAAAAGGGAGACTCCCAGAGTTAATCTGAATGTCACTGATATGCTACTATGATCTTCTGTGACTCCAATCTAATTCTGGGCTCAAGAGATGTTGACCTAACAGAATGACTCTATTCAGTTAAATAACTATATTTCTATCAAGGGAAGCAAGACTTTTCCTTATTCCCCAAGTCACTGTCTGGTCTGAGAATAATAAGTAATCTCTACTCATTAGTTATTTTATTTTATTTTATTTCATTTCATCAAAATATCAATATCTGGGGGCAGCTGGGTGGCTCAGTGGATTGAGAGCCAGTCCCAGAGATGGGAGGTCCTGAGTTCAAATGTGGCCTCAGATACTTCCCAGCTGTGTGACCCTGGACAAGTCACTTAACCCCCATTACCTATCCCTTACCACTCTTCTGCCTTAGAACCAATACACAGTATTGATTCTAAGACAGAAGGTAAGGGTTTAAAAAAAAAAAGTTCAATATTAGTATGAACAGCCTCTCTCAAGATGCAAAGCAACCCTCTGTGCCTGGATAGAAAGTCTCCATGAGTTCCTATGACCAAAAACCTGTATCACCTGATGACTGACCTTCTGAAGGGGAGCCTCTCCAAACTTAGCTAGACTGGACTCTATCCAACAAATACACAGTCTGCCAGATTATGGGCTGCAACTAATCTAGGTTTGCAAGAACTCAAAGTCATTTTTGGTTTTAAAAAGCCAACTCTATAATAAAGTCTCTTTTTCTTTTGAGTTACTGTGACCCTGTTTGAATATCTTACTTCAGATGAACAGCGCAATGCCATCCTAAAGCTTCAACAACTTGACTATCCTCAAATGTGGATAACTGAGAGCAATAGCATAAAGTACATGTGTTTATAAAGTTTTTAATAATTGCTTCCTTTCCATAACTTTTTTAAACCCTTGCCTTCTGTCTTAGAATTATGTATTGGTTCTAAGGCAGAAGAGTTGTAAGGGTTAGGCAAATGGGGGTTAAGTGACTTGCCCAGGGTCACACAGCTAGGAAGTGTCTGAGGCCAGATTTGAACCTAGGGACCTCCAACTCTCTAGGCCTGGCTCTCAAATCCCCTGAGCCAACCATCTGCCCCCTTTCATTCTTGATGCTTTTTTTCCCCTTTTCTGTTAAACCCTTGCCTTCTATGTTAGAATCAATATAAGCACCGGTTTCCAAGGCAGAAGAGGAGTAAGGGCTAGGCAGTTGGAATTAAATAGCTTGCTCAGGGTCATACAGCTAGAAAATGTTTGGGATCAAATTTGAACCCAGGACCTTTTGACACCAGGCTTGGCTCACTATCCACTAAGCCACCTACTTAATCTTTACTGCTTACTGTAAAAGATGGCTAAAGGAGGGAACTTAAAAAAAAAAGATTTGAGAAGAAAAAAAAACAAAAAAAACACCTAGGTCAGCTGTGTCTTATCAATTGACTTTCATGTTCTCCCAAACCTAAGTTAGAAATCTACCCTGACTTCCTTTCTTAAGTCAGAAGACTATTGAGGCTTCTTGTGTGTTGAAAGCAACAAAGATGCTAGCGACTGCTTCATTTCAGTCTTTCCATTTCCCCAAGACATGAAAATCCTCTAAAGAAATTTCTTTAAAACCTAAGACTATTTCTGCATCTCAGGACCTTCTCATTCTACTTCAGCTGCCTAGAACTTTCTTTGATGATCCAAAACAGCAACCCTTCTTGTCTTCACTTGACTCAAAATATTTCAAACTGAAATCTCAAAAGACTACCACTTTTTTTTTTCAAGGAATAATAAGCTTCCTTAGCTACCTGCAACAGAATCATTCAGGAACCCTTCCAAAGGTCTTCTATTAATCAGTCTAGCAGTTTTCAATTCCCTCTATGGTTTTCCTCAAGTAGCTTTGACTTTTCCCTGCTACACATTTTAAATACATTTTAATGAACAAAACAAGTTATTTTCAAAAAAAAAGTAGTAATATAAAATGGTTTCCCCACAGCAACAAATGTTGCCTCCTAGAACAAGAACATTCTCTGCTTTCATTCCAAGAAGTTAAAATAGAAGAGAGTATACATGTCAGATTAAAGAAAAAACAATAATGAGAATGTAACTTGGGTTGAATAAGGAAGGTATGAAGCTGATCTTTCTGCTTCTGGCTGACCACGTTTGCTTCATTGGTGGCTGCTAAAGGGAAACACCTAATGAATGGATGAATATTTTCAAAGGAGTTATCCCAATTCCATTGCTCTCTTCATTTCAACTGTAGATTTGCTCAGTTGCCTCTTGACAGGATGCAGAGGACAAGTTTGCCATCCACTTCATCTCCAGCCACATGGCAGCAGCAAGCACTTAGCATCTCAAGTACATGCCCTTCCTCATCAAGCCCGAGTGTGAGTTTAGGGCTCCTTTTTTTGTCATTTGCTCTTTTCTTATCTTAGGCGAAAAAGTATTTCTCCTGAAATTGTCCAAACTGGGAAGCAACACTTTGAGTTTGAGAAGTCCCAAGGACCTAGGTCAGAGCTAGCTGGGAGTAAGAAAAGGAGTTCTTAGCTATTACTCCAATACTTTTTTTAACCTTTACTTTCTTTCTTCTAAGGCAGCAGAGTGGAAAGGGCAATTGGGGTTAGTGACTTGTCCTGGGTCACACAGCTAGAAAATGTCTGAGGCCAAATTTGAATCCAGAACCTCCCATCTCTACTTCTGGTTCTCAATCCACTAGCTGCCCCACTAATACTCTTGGTATTAGTGACCACCTGGCCCAAGAGAACTGTCCTCACCTGGGCTTATTTTACCAAAAGAAAGAAAAAAGCTCGCCGGACAATGCAAAGCCAAAGCAAAATGCTAAATGGCAACTCCCACAAATGGCTTCATGGTCTGATGTGCTTTAAGCATCAGCTTCCTAACATATTGGCACAATAGTTATAAATTAAGCTACTATTTTTAAGTTATTTTATCAATGCAAGGTGAGCATTTCTTTCATGTAAAGGAAATACCTGTAACATGCCAGTTCATATTACAACAGCAATAACTTTACATAGCATTTTAAGATTTAAAAAACACTTTACACATATTCTGATTTTATCCTCATGACAACCCTGAGGTATAGACACTATAATTTCTTCCATTTAACAGATGAGAAAACTGATTCTAAGAGAGTTTAAGTGACTTACCCATGCAGGATTTGAACTCAGGTCTTCCTGATTCCAAGTTGAGTACTCTATTCATAAACTTAAAAATCAACCAAGGGGGCAGCTGGGTAGCTCAGTGGATTGAGAGCCAGGCCTAGAGACAAGAGGTCCTAGGTTCAAATCCGGCCTCAGACACTTCCCAGCTGTGTGACCCTGGGCAAGTCGCTTGACCCCCATTGCCTACCCTTACCACTCTTCCACCTATAAGTCAATACACAGAAGTTAAGGGTTTAAAAAAAAAAATCAACCAAAACCTAAGCTTTAGTCAATTTTTCCAGGAGTTTCAAGATGGAAGGTAAGAGGGGAACAAACCAAAGAATAGGAGGCTAAGGCCCATTTTCATTAGAAGCTAAGTTCTCCCAGGACTAATCCTGATCTTAACTCCATAAATCAAGTCAAGGGCTTTACTGGAGAAGGGAATGAGCAAAGTTCTCCAGCTCTCTGAGGCTAGGGTCAGTTCTTAAATGTGAGAAGAATATGCTGGGTTCTTTGTAATGCAATGCAAATGTTTATTAAATTGTTTTTAGCAGCAGCCAAGCCAAATGATTTTACAGGACTCGGTACAGTCTGGCTTGTAATACCATGCAAGATAAAGTCTTGGAATTTTTAATTCTGTTGTTCTACACTACAATTAATTTCATTTTGAATAAGGTCATGATTACATAGACTGATTTCAAATGTCCAGAGAGTTTTCTTGCTGTTGTTGAATCATTTTTAGTTCTACTTTTCATGACTCAATTTGAGTTTTTTTTGGCAAAGATACTGAGTGGTTCATCATTTCCTTCTGCAGCTCATTTGACAGATGAGAAAACAGGAGCAAGCAGGGATAAGTGACTTGACCAAGGTCACACAGCTAGTAATTCTGAGGCCAGATTTGAACTCGGGTTTTCCTGACTCTAGGTCTAGCACTGTATCCACTGTGCCACCTAGCTGTTCCAATGAACATTAACTATGTATTCTTATAAATGACATTTATGTAAGCACTTTCAAGGTTCAGAAAGTGCTTTGTATATATATGAACCATATAGCAACCCGATAGAGAGAGAATGCAGGTAATATTATTTCTATTTTGTAGATAAGAAAACTGAGTTTCTGGGATATAAAAGGACTTAACCCCTAGGAATCAAACCCATGTCTACTGTATCTCCATTTTACATTTCCCCTTGATAATCAGTTAAAAGTCAATAAACATTTATTAAGTCCCTACTATATACCAGGGAGTGGGCTAAGTGATGGAAATATAAAAAGAGGTGAAAGACAGTCATTGCCCTTAAGGAGCTTAAAGTCTAATGGAGGAGATAACATGGAAACGAATATCTACAAAGCAAGCTACATACAAAAGGATCCACTGGAGAATAAGTTGGCAAAGCACTCGACTATCCTTGCCAAGAAAACTCCACAGATAGCTCTGGTCCATGGGGTCACAGAGTCAGACACGACTGAACAACAACAAGCTGTGTACAAGATGGAATAGGAAATAATAAACAGAGGGAGGGCAGAGAGTTTGGGAAAAGCTTCCCATCAAAGACGAGTTATCTTTGGGTGGGGAGAGCAAAATAAAATGTATATCCATGTGAAATGATATCGATTTGACTTAGCAGTTTGACTTCACTCTCTCCCAGCGCTGATTTAAACAGAAGCATAATAAACTGTCTTTCATCCACCAAATGTAGTAGTATCAAGCCATGAGGAATATTTATGGATTTCCAAGCTGATGCTGAGATCACAGAGAAGCTGGGATGTCAGAGATGCTGAAAACTTTTGGAAGCTTTTTCATTAGCACCAGAATGACATATTCTAAAAGAACAACACGTTTGCTCATACTCTCTCAAAATTTACAAGCAGAGACTCCAAACTGAACTTAACAAACAGCTATTCTGAAAAAGTTGGAGGCAGAGCCTGAGCCCAACTCAACTGCTACTTGGGTTAGTTTCATTGAAAGTTGACAGGATATTTTGAATGATTTCCTACCAGATGATAAGGACATTTCTTTCAAACTGGGTTCACAGAATTATAGTTTAGAGCCCAGAGTTCAACCCCCTTATTTTAAAGATGAGGAAACAGGTCCAAACAAGTTACATAATTAACTTGATTAAGGTCACACATTAGTTAATGGCAGTCATGGGATTTAAATACTGGTCCTCTACCTCCAAATCAAATGCTTTTCTTAAGTTCCTTGAGGCAGTTAACTGTGTGCATCTTGCTCTTCCCCTTCTCTGCTGATTCAAAATACTTTGTGCATCATCTTCATCTCCTTCCCTCACTGGCTTCCTTCAAGCCCCAACTAACATCCTTTTTATAGAAAGCCTTTCCCTCTTTGATCCTCTCCAATTTGCCTGATCTATAATGGTTTGCATGTTATTTCCCCTATTAGACTGTGAGCTCCTTTGAGATCCAGGATTGTTTTTTGCCTCTCTTTGTATCCTCAGAGCACAGCACAGTGCCTGGCACATAGTAGATGCTTAATAAGTACTTGATGATTGATTGAATTGTAGGGCCTCCATCAAATAGTATGGAATTTAATTATGGGAATTCATGTTGGACTTCTTTATTCATCTTGGACAATTCTATGCTAGAAACTGTATTTTAGCTACTTCATATATATAGAATCTGTCAATCAGGAAAGACTATCCATAGTGCCAGATGGTATATATTTTTTTTATCTAGATATCCCTACCCATATGTTTATGTGGCAGTGGCATGCTACATTTATTCACATCAAAATGGCGTCCAGTCCACATGCCTTCTGCTGGTATCTACAGCCCATCCAAAGCAAGTCAGTTCTATTTTCACTCCAATTCTCTTTGGCAAAAATGATACAGAGATCCACTAACATCTGTGGGTTCTTGTCAGATTCTCCATGGGCCCATTGTGACAAACCTTTCTCACTGTGCCCAGACCTCCAAAGAGTTGCTTTATACAAAATGCTCCCACAGCTGCCCATTTTGTTGAAGGGAAAGCCAGGTCTAATGAGAAGGTATAGAAAAAGTAAGCTTATGGAGGAGAGGGTCCAGAAGAAGAGTTTACTAGACACTGCTGCCCATCTAACCCTCAACCTTGAATTTCAGAACTTTTCAGGTTCATTTATTTTTTTATAAGAAAAGTCAATTTATTGATTAGGCTAGCGATAACCAATAAATAGTCCATGATCTCTCTCAGTGATCAGAAACAATTCATCTAGAGGTTCAAGCTCATTTATTGAGGAAGGGTGTGGTTGGATCTCCCCCCCCCCAATCAATTTGTCTGCAGCCAGTTTTTTTTTCCTATCAAAATCATCCCAAAGGCTGCATTATGCCACTGCTTCAGGAGCATTACTGTTATATATCATCACGTTGTGATTTCTTCCCTCACTATTCTCAATAGAGCTGTTTAGCCAGTCAGATAACATTTCCAGGATACACATTCAGCACCTTTCATTTCTGCCAAGAAGTTCCTCCCTTTCTAGCTACAGTTTTGACAATCACTTTAATATGAGAACTGTTGAGGGGAAGAGACTACACTAATCAAAATAACCCTAAGTGTAATAGGATAAGCACCATGGTCAGGAGCCTGACCTATAGCTTTCTCAGAGCTCTTAGTACAATCTCAGATTTCACACCCAATCCAGCTGAGTCCCCAGCATAGTAAACAGTAGCATCTGGCTTTCATGTGGGATGCTATATACAATGGGCTGGTCCATAACTTTAGT
Organism: Gracilinanus agilis; assembly: GCF_016433145.1. Classification (NCBI taxonomy): domain Eukaryota; kingdom Metazoa; phylum Chordata; class Mammalia; order Didelphimorphia; family Didelphidae; genus Gracilinanus; species Gracilinanus agilis. The sequence goes on from NC_058135.1 coordinate 77,245,316, forward strand.
CTCCTTCAGGCATTTAGATGGATGGGCTAAGAGCCCAGTGTGTTATAATAACCCTGAAAAGCTTTTGGCTCTGACCGGGAACACATTAGCATTAACTTAAATCTGTTGCTCTGTTTACTACAAGAGATATTTGCTTGTGCTTTCTGACTAAATGGAATCCGATCGAGAGACCCACGTTTGAAAGAGTGAAATGTACAGTTGGCAAGAGCAGCTTTTCACAATAGCCGGTCTCCCCTGCAGCAGGACTGCCCACTCACTCCCTCTTAATTACACATTCTCAGTGACTGCTCTCTGTATTTTGTGGCCCTCTAAAGGGACATTCGTGACTAACCACTTGCCCTTTGCTCTTTTCTTCCTTAACCTGGCAGCCTGAGACAAGTGATGGTTTACATGATTCCTTAAAGATGTCACCATTTAGAAATGTCACACATATAGCCCTTGTTCCCGGTTAAAAACTATGGACTGCCTGGAATAGTGCTCCAATCATTCTTAGAGAGGTCATGCAGAGCTACAAGGACTATTTTCTTCCAATATCTCATCAGTGTGGGACGGCCCCTATATTGCACTAATGCAATCTGATTGCTGCAGCTTAAGGAAATAACCCCTAACTACCACAGGTAGGGTTTCTAACAAATGGGTTTAAATGGCACCTGATCTGTTACTGCTTTCACAAATGGGTGCAAATGCTATCCTGGATCAATTTGCAACCTTTATCCAGATTTAAATAGGCTCAAAATGAATTCCTGAATCTCATGATGCCTGGGCAAAATGAGATTTGGTAATTAACAGATGGGCATCCATTTACCATTATGTAGCAGAATAATGCTATGTTGTCTTTTAAATTGCATTACATTTATTAACAGTCATTGCCATGTTCTGTTCACTTGTTCCATTAATCAATCAACGAGCATCTATTGGGCACCAGTTTATGCCCTGGACTATTCTGGGAACTTTGTAATATTTCAAAACAGGATGAAGATAAATGAAGATTAAAGATTTCATTTTTAAATCACATTTGTTAAAAAATGATGTTGACCTTTTAAAAAAATGGCCCAGACCTTAGGAAAGGGAAATAAGACTTATGTATGGTTCCCAAAAGAACAAATGAAATAAATTCCTAGAAGTTCTTCTATGGTTTCAATTTCTTCATGCTTGAACACAATTTTAAACAGACAAGTCACTTAATCTCTCAACCTCAGTTTCTTCATCTCTAAGATGAGGGAGTTTATTTAACAAGATGGTCTTTAAGGTCCCTTTACAATTCTGAAACAGGTTAAAGTGGCAATGAGTATTGTGAAGGGGAGGATTTGAACCCAGGTCATCTTCCTGATTCTGAAACAGGCCTTCTAGCTACACCAGAGTGGACATTGATAGTTAAGATTTCCAGTTAGCCAAGGGGTTGTGCCATCACTTCTAATGAGCAGCAATATGAAAAGATTTTTGCTTGGCTCACATCTTAACCCAAATTATCAATCAATAAGTGTGGCATAACCAATAGAGAGTCAGCATCTATCATCAGGAAGACAGTCTACATCCTACCTCTGTTATTCACTAGCCATTTGAATATGGACAATCCACTTGCCTACTGTCCTCACCAGTCACCTTCACTTGTCTTGTCACTAGGCTTCTAAGACTCTGAAAGAGAGAGTAAGGCTGACGACTTTATACAACTCTGCCTCACTTTAAAGCCAGGTAGCGCTTGAGTCAAAAGATATCACCAGTGATGCCATTCTGGTCCTCTTTGAGTAGGAAGGACCAACCACCCAACTGTTCGAATATGGACAATAATCTCTCAGTAGCAAAGGTATTCTCTAAGTCTACATGTTAAAGATGAGTTGATGGGGCAGCTAAGAGGCTCAGTGGGTTGAGAGCCAGGCCCAGAGACAGGAGGTCCTAAGTTCAAATCTGGCCTCAGACACTTCCTAGCTGTGCGACCCTGGGCAAGTCACTTGACTCCCATTGCCTAGCCTTTACTGCTCTTCTGCCTTGGAACCAATACCCAGCACTGATTCCAAGATGGAAGGTAAGGGTTTTTAAAAAAAATGAGTTGGCAACCTAGATAGGAGGAACTTTCTCTTCCAGAGTTCCTTACATTTACATAAATGAAATCACAGGTCCAGAAAACAAAGTTACCATCTTAAGAAATGTGACATCAAATATGTTTGTAGAACATTCCATCAAATGTAAGGTGTATGAATATACAGGATCTCAATGTGCTTTATAAGGGATTTTTATAAGTGAGGTTCTCGGGGAAGGTAAAGTTTGGTTGTTTGTTTTTCTTAGAAAAGGTAATAATGCTAGATAAATCAAATCAAATAAAAAGGATAACTAGACACTGATTCTTATAAATTTAGTGAAAGGATTAGCTGTCATTAGACTGAGTAGCCTAGAGTGCTTATCAGAAGAAAAGAATTCAAATCTAGACTCTTTGACTAAAAGACAAGTGAGAATTTGGGCAAGTTAAACTTTCCAGACCTCAGTCTCCTCAATTATAAAATTCAGGGACTGGACTTTATGATCTCTGAGGGGCCTTCCAACTCTAAAGCTATGATCCTATGATCCCATGAATTTCCTTGGACTCCATAGAAATAGTACATTATCCTTAATAAAAAGTCATATTCCTTGGAGACAGGAAGTCCCACTTTTGCTACATACCAGTTATGTGACCCTGGACAAGTCACTTGATTCCTTTAAGGGGATAACTTACAGAACAGTTGTCTATCTGCTTTGATAGAGAGAATTTCTTACTGGAAGTACATTCTACCAGTAAAATCAGGTCTTGTCTGCACCCTCCATCCCCAAAAAGGCCTCTTCCAGCCCCAAGACCTATTTAGTTTGACTGTCTCATTTTGCAAATAATGAATTAAGGGACACCGGAGGTAAGTGATTTGTCTGAGATAAGCAATGCCAAGTTTGCTATCTCTGATTCCAAATACCACCTAGTGTCCTTAGACAAGTCACTTGAACTCTGGTCCTTGACTTCCTCCTCTGTAAAATACACAAGTTGTACTAGATCTCCATCTCTTCCAATGAAATAACTCTAAGCTCTTTAATTAACAAGTATCTTCAAATATAAGTAAAATTCAATATAGTAAGTTACTTCACTTAAAGAAGTCCCTTATGGAGAACTCCCTGAATTAAATAAGGCCTGACTGAAGAATAAATTGGAGCATCACTCCCTACCCTCCCACCTCCCCCCCAAAAAACACAGGCAAGAATGGTTCTCTAAGTAAGATACCACTCAGCTGAATGCAGTCGTTGGCACAGAGCCCTCGAAAGAGGTGTGGTCAGAGAAGGAAAGATGGAACCCTACAAATATCTCTAAATCATGGAATTTTAATCTGAGGACCCCTCAGTCTTTGCGAATTTGTGCTTACTCCCTAAATGGAATCAGAGAGGTTTCTGGAGAAATTTCACACTGTGAATGAACTTCGATGAGGAAAAAAATTACATCCTTATTTTCACTAACCACTAACTGAAATGGAGCATTTTCTCCAGTTATTTAAAAATATTCTGAGGTGCCCATTGGCTTCACCAGACTACCAGAGGGGTCCATGGCACAAAAAAAACCATTAATAGCCCCTCCTTTAGATGACTATATGTACTATACTGAACTATTCTCTCCTCAAGAATATAGCTAAGCAGGCAAAAGCTGATCCCATGGCTAGCCCATTGTAAGGTGGAAACAGTACTGCAGGTTCTAGGCTTTGACAGACATAATCTTAGCTGTCCCCAAGAATATGGAGAAAGAACAAAAAGAGAAGTTCCCTTGTCTTTTATGCCCAGGGGACATGGGGGTAAGACGAGGATCTCCTCACTGGTACTGTACTCAAAAGAGGAGAATAGAACCCACTCTGTATTAGAGCTTGATCAACTCTGCAGATCAAGGGCATGAGAAAACAGTCTATCTCGACTCCACTGTGAAAGTGGAATCAAGGGTGGGGCCGGGCATTTGTCCATTGTTTGATGCTCTCTGACTTAATAAATGAACAGGGAGAGCCCTTATGTCATAGTTTTCTATTAAAAGGAAATAGAAGACTCATTTTTTTCTATACATCACCTCTGCCCACTCACCCAGAAGCTTGGGGCTCTCTAAAGCCCAAAATGGTTCTGATATCACTTAGAGGTTCTTCACCTAGGTCTTGACTCAATGATGAAAGAGAGACACAGAGGCAAGGACAGAGAGATACTAATGATTATCTCCAATAGTTAGCAGAGTACAAAGATTGGAGACAAAAGCTCAATTTCTTGCCTTTTGCTTTATACAAGAGCATCACTGCTCTTGTTGGGAGTCCTGTGTTTATCGCAAAGCAGTTCTCCATTATTTCATGCCTACTATCCATTTACTGCACCCCCAAATCAAAGTGAGAATTCGAGCTAGAAGGGACTTTAAGAAGTTATCCGAGATCTCCCTCCTGCCCCGCCCCTTCCTGCAGGACCACACCTAATCCATCTCTGGCAGATGAGATGCTTCTGGTTTAAAGGTCTCAGACTGGTTTATTTTCCTAATAGCATCCCTTTTCAGAGGGGCGGAAAGAGTTCTTGTTGCCAGCGAACAACCCCAGGGGTTAAAACTGAAGAGTCTTTGCAGCTTTTTATTCAAATAGTGTTCACAGCAGGAAATCCAATCCATTAAATTGCTGGGAAAGGAGGGGAACTCCATCATTCTTCTATTTGGAGCACCTGCTCTGACAGCTGATCCTGCCTAATTTGAATCTCCCTTAAAAAAAAAAATACTATTTTCTAGCCATTTCCCATCCAGTGTCCCAGCTACTGGTTCGCCCTACTCTCTCCCTCACCATCTCCTTGCCCAAAGCGGGCTAAGGGTGGCACCCAGGAAATGGACTCACAGATCCATCCAATACCCTAACACAAGTGGTGAGCTGGGATAAGAAAGCAAGTCTTGCCCCTCCCTTGATTTAGCAACAACAACAAAACACACACACACACACACACACACACACACACTCACACTCACTCACTCACTCACACTCACTCACTCACTCAAGTGTTCAGGAACCTGAAATCGGTTCATTTTACCCTCTCTGAGATAGCAAGTCCTTTCCTATGTTAAGAAATCCGAAAATGGTTTTGTTTTAACCACTACAAACCTGGTCCTCCCGTCATAAAAATAGATCGGAAAAACACATCACGGGGGGTGGGGGGGAGGAATGAAGCAAGGAGGAGAGAGCTGGTGGGGACGTGTCTGCATACGCGCCGCGTTTCTGGTCCTGGACCAAATGAGTAGCAGCAACCCCTGCGCTGGCTCCAGAGGCTAGCGAGGGAAATATTGACAAAGAGCCGCAGCCTCCCCAGGCCGGGCTCCCCAACACCCTGACCCATACACACACACACACATACACACGCCCCGCTCCCCCGCCTCCGAATCCCCGCGAACCCCGACTTCTGGAAGCACTCACTGCGAACAACAGCCTTGCTCTCCGCAATGAGCCGGGGAGTGAGCCAGCGATGTGGGAGGAGGCTGAGAGCCCGGCAAACCCGAGCGCACCGGGCCCCGCGCCCGCCGCCACAGCTTCTCTGCGGGCTGAGTGAGGTCTCCGAGACAGCAGCCCCAGGAGCAGACTTTCCGATTACAGCTCGCGTACTGTAATCCATGTGTTTGGGGCTGGCCAGTCCCAGCTGCCCGCCCAGCACCACATGATCAGCGCTGACATCAGATCAGCCCCAACGTGACAGCCCATCACCCAGCCTCGTCCACACTCCTCCCTTGCATCCTTGGGGTGGCTTTGGATGGTGCTTGGCAGGTGGCTCCGTTCCCCCGCCTTTCTCCCAGTTCCTTCCGATTTTTTTTTTCAGAAAGCTCAGAAAGTAAGACAAGCCCTCGGATTTGTTTGCAGCCAGAATTTACCAGACATATGGGGAGCAACTGGAGCCTCGTGCTTGGTTCGTGGAAACAGAGGGATGAACCACTGTCTAGATGCCAAAACCATGGAAGTGATTTCATGTGCAAATGACTACCAAGCTCCCACCTTCCAAGAGATCATCTTTCATAACAAGTTTTATTTATTTATTTTTCCCTTTTTCCTTAAGCAACCAGGCTGCCTCTGGTCCATGAAAGATGGGGGAATGGGGGTAGAGAGATATACAGGAATAGGCCCTCCCCCCATTTAGCATCCAGAGAAGGAAATAAAGCTTAATTAAAACCATTTCCAGCCACCCCACCCTACCATTCATTGCTGGGGAACCAAAAAACCAAAAAAACTCCTTGGAAGGTCAGGATCTTTCTATGTTTCCTCTCTCCATCTGGCTTGCCCTTGTGGTATGGCCTCAACTACCATGAAGAACAGAGGATATACTGTTTCCTCATTTTTCCAAATAGGATTTAAGGGAAGGGAAAGATCAATTCCTTTTTTCATGTGGCTATTGGCTCTGAGCCCTGTCTCAATTTCAATTTCCACTAGCATTTATTAAGTGCCCGGGGTGTGCCAGGCACTAGAGATAAAAAAGACAAAAAATAAAATAGTCCCTGCCCTCAAGGACCTTAAATTCTTCTTTTTTTTAAGGAGCTTACACCCTACTTTGAGGGGGGAAGTATGCAAAGATAAATGCAAAATGTATAAAATTAATTTTGGGGAGAGGGGAGATAATTGGTAACAGGGGGATCAGGAAAGATCTCACACAGGAAGTGATCCTTAAGCTCTGTCTCCTAGGGGAAAAAGGAATTTTAAGAAACAAGTGGAGAAGGGAGAATGTTGCAGGCTTGAGAGATAAACATAGAGGTCGGTAATCTAACATCGTGGGAAAGGGAGGGAAGGAGGACAGCAAATAGACTTCAAAGTGTATGAAGGGGAGTTTATGAGATAGAGAGCCAGGCCTAAAGTTTGAAGGACCTGGGTTCAAATTTGACTTCAAATGTTTTCTAGTTGTATTATTTTGGGCAAGTCACTTTACCCCAATTGCCTTACCATTCTTCTGTCTTAGAATTGACACTAAAATGTAAGCATTTCCAAAGGGCTTTAAAAGACTGTCTGCCTTTTGATCCAGCCATAGCACTGCTTCGTTTATACCCCCAAAGAGATAATAAGGAAAAAGACTTATACAAAAATATTTGTAGCCTCGCTTTTTGTGGTGACAAAAAACTGGAAAAGGAGGGTATGTCCTTCAATTGGGGAATGGCTGAACAAACTGTGGTATATGCTGGTGATGGAATACTATTGTGCTCAAAGGAATAATAAACTGGAGGAATTCCATGTGAACTGGAAAGACCTCCAGGAATTGATGCAGAGCGAAAGGAGCAGAGCCAGAAGAACATTGTACACAGAGACCAATACACTGTGGTAAAATAGAATGTAATGGACTTCTGTACCAGCAGCAATGCAATGATCCAGGACAATTGTGAGGGATTTATGGAAAAGAACGCTACCCACATTCAGAGGAAGAACTGCAGGAATGGAAACACAGAAGAAAAGCAGCTGCTTGAACATGGGTTGAGGCAGACATGATTGGGGATTTTGATTTGAAACTACCACACCAATGCAATGATCAACAATTTGGAAAATAGGTCTTGATCAATGACATATGTTAAAACCAGTGGAAATGCACATTGGCCAGGGGTGGGGGGAAGGTGAGGGTGAAGGGGAAAGTAGGAGCATGAATCATGTAACCATGTTGACTTTTCTAAAAATGAATATTAATAAATGTTAAAAAAATATATTTGTAGCCTCCCTCTTTGTGGTGGCAAAAAATTGGAAAATGAGAGAATGTCCTTCGATTGGGAAATGGCTGAACAAATTGTGGTATCTGTTGGTGATGGAATACTATTGTGCTCAAAGGAATAATGAACTAGAGGAATTCCAGGTGAACTGGAAAGACCTCCAGGAATTGATGCAGTGAAAGGAGCAGAGCCAGGAGAACATTGTACACAAAGATGATATACCGTGGTACAATCAAACATAATGGACTTCTCTACTAGCAGCAATGCAAGGATCCAGAGGAAGGCTGAGGGACTTGTGAGAAGGAAAATTAGCTACATTCAGAGGAAGAATTGTGGGAGTAGAAACACAGAGGAAAAACAACTGCTTGATCACATGGGCTGATGGGGATATTATTGGGGATGTAGACACTAAACGATAACTCTAGTCCAACTATAAATAATATGGACTTAGCTCTCAATCAATGATACATGTAAAACCCAGTGGAATTGTGCATTGGCTGGGGGAGTGGGTTACGGGGTTTGGGGGAGAGGAAAAGACCATGAAACATGTAACTAGGGGAAAATATTCAAAATAAAAACTTTAAATTAAAAAAAGTAAATTAAATTAAATTTTTAAAAATGTAAGCATTTAAAATATATAAAGTATATGAAAGTGGGTAATGTAAAACCGCATCTGGAATGATGGTTTGAAACCAAATTGCAGTGTGAGTTGGGTGGCTCAGTGGATTGAGAGCCAGGCCTAGAGATAGGAGGTCCTAGGTTCAAATCTGGCCTCAGACACTTCCTAGCTGTGTGACCTTGGGCAAGTCACTTGACCCCCATTGCCTAGCCCTTACCACTCTTCTGCCTTGGAGCCAATACACAGTATTGACTCCAAGACGGAAGGTAAGGATTAAAAAAAAAAAAAGAAACCAAATTGCAAAGGGCTTGAAAGGACAACTAGAGAGTATTTATTTCATCTTGGAAGTAGTAATATAACAAAGGAACAAAAGCCAAGTCCTATAGCATCAACTGAAAATGAGGGGCTGGCCTCTTTTTTTTTTAAACTCTTACCTTCTCTCTTAGTAACAGGAAGAAAATCTTAATCCTAAAATGTCAGAAAGCAATTGTCAAAAATCATCTATGTGTAACTTTAAAAAATTAATTAAATGACCTCTTCCCTCACAATAGTTCTTTAAGGTTAGGAATGGTGATATTCTCTATACCATTTTACAGTTAAGCATACTGAAGCTCAGAAGAAGTTAAGGGCCTTACCCACCATCAAATAGGGAATAAGTAGAGAAGGTAGAAATTGAACTCAGGTCTTCTAAAAGCAATACCCTTTCCACTAGATCACATGGTCTCTTTTAATGAGCATAAACCTAAACAATTGCAGCATGAGGAATTCAAGAAAGTTAATATTTAAGTTAACAATGACCAAAGGCAGCCAAAGGTTTATAGATCAAAGTTAGCAAGGTGAACTAACAATACCTAAAGCCAGCAACAGGCAGCAGTACGAGCAGAAAGCACATTCTCCAAGTACAAATGGAAGCCTGGTCTTCTTTAGCCCCCGACATCCATGTGAATGGTCAGTCCCTGGTCCAAACCACTATTTTGTTCTGTGAGGTGCCTAGTTACTCTTCAGACTTTCCAGACTTTTCTGTCTCCTCCCCCAGAACCCCAAACTCTCCAACCCTACCTTTTTCCAGCTCTCCTTTATGTGTTGTCATTCCTCATTAGACCCTTGAGAGTTAAGAATCTTTTTCTAGCATTTAGCACGGTACTTGGCATATATTAAGTGCTTAGTAGTTTATCTATCTATTCACCCATCTACTAACATCCTGACTATCCATAGACCTTATCCCTTTGTGTCTTGTATCCATATCTTCCCTCTGCAACTAAAATTTAATAAGTTGCCTGAGAGCAAATACTATTTTCTACAACTTCATGTGTTACACAGGGCACACCCCATACCTTGCATATAGTAAGTTATCAAAAAATATTTGTTGAAAGGATGGATGGATGGATGAATTTTCCTGAATTGTCTAAGCTTATCCTCTGGTGAAAACAAAGAGAAATTAATCTTCTTTAAGGACTATGCCCTTAGCAACACAATGACAAGCAACAGGATTGTCATTATAAAGAAAAATCATCTCCTACCTATTACCAGGAAAAGGAGATCATTTCCACTTTACATCTAATTCACAAATGGATTTCTGATATTCCTGACAATTGGGACTACATAAAACACTTACGCTGTAACTATTTGTCATATCCCTAAATTGATACAAAACTGGCTACTCCAGCTCACTTTAAGGTTAAAATTTTAGAAAAATGACCTGATAGAGGCATGAATACCAGTATTTTTGAGATTATCCTGGAAAAGAGGCAATGAAATGAAATTGATATTTTCTCTCTCAAAGTGCTCTTTGCTTATACTTTCTTGGCAATGTCTGAGTTACTGACCTTTTACTTTAAGAAGCTAATTAACTTTGAAAGGAAGACAAATCATACCTTTCAACTATCCCTCTGTACAAAGCAGGCCAACAGAGATGACCTTTGTTGCCTTTATCTCTTATTGCCTGTTCTAAGCTATTGCTTTTTTTATTGTTATTTTGCAACATGTTCCTTTTCTTGAACCGGGAGTAGCATGTATTTTGTATTTTAGCTATGTGATGAAGACTGATGGCACAATTAAGGTTTGAATCTTTTTGGTAGACACTTATGATTTCATTAACATGGGTACTTCCAGTGTGGAAACTCCCTCCACTGATCTATATTGCTGACAAATTTACAATCATAATCTTAGCTCTTTGGTGGTTAATGGTTAAGTGATTTGCCCATGCTGACATAGCGAGGAAAGACCTGAACTCAGGGCTTTCTCATTCCAAGATTAGCCCATTATCCAACATATGGTAGTATGAGGTAATTTACCGTTCACAAAAATGGAATGTGGAAATAGTTAACAAAATACACAAAGTAAACCAGATGGTTTTAAAAAAGGTCATATTATTCTGCCAATAAAGCATACTAGGGTAGGCAGGTGGCACTGGACTCAGGGTCAAAGCTGGTATAAAACATTTACTAGTCATGTGACCTTAGTCAAGTCACTTAATCTCCATTTCCTCAACTACAAAATGGGGATAATAATAGTACCTACTTCACAGGGTTGTTGTGAAGATAAAATGGAATAATCTTTTACACCCTTGGCACAGAGCCTGTCACATAGTAGGTACTACATAAATTACAGCTATTATTATGAAGATTTTTTTTCTTCTCCCCAGTACATACTGCTGTGTCTACACAGAATATTTAATGAGGAGTACTTGGTTGTCACTATTGGGCAGTTGAACTTTGTTCACTCTCTCCTCCTCTCCCCCCATGAGCCATCACACCTAGAAACAGAGTAGGAATCATGTAATACAGCAGTTGGAAAGTTCATTAGTTTCAAAGAATTAAAGACATAATGAAGGAGCAGATATACACAGACATGGATTCTCAAGGGAGAAAGCATTTATTTCCAAGAAAGTGAATCCCTTGAAGCAGAGAAGAGAGTCCACCATGAAGAAGAGTCAACCCTAGCTGAGCAACTTTCCCAGCAGAGATGCAGCATCCAAATGAAGCTTTATGGGGGCATAATAAAGAAAGGAAGGACTCCCAGGCCCTGTATTTCCAGGGAACTGTGCAATATCTTTGCTATATATGTGTATACATGTCACTACCCTCATACTCCAAGTCTGAGCCAACCCTTCTCATGGACTTGTGGGAAGAAAGCCCTCAGCATATCGGAGGGAGGAATGATTATAACTATTGTTTTTACTATGCCATCTTAATAAATGTCTTTTCCGAGAACTAAATGTGTCTGCTGAATGATTTCTAATGTGAAGCACACTGGTGGGGGCTCATGATTAGTTTTAGGAATGGTGATCTTTATAGTAACCCCTAGAACTCAATAGAACTAACACCCTACAAGCACCAAACCCATAATTAGAAGCCATGTTAGGTAAAAAGCCTAGAGGAGTTCATCACAAAGGATAAAAGAGTTTTTGGTATGTTTCCTATTTTCCCTCATATGGAAGGTTTCCTATTTTCCCTCATACAGCTATCAATGAGTCAGCAGCACTTCTTAGCTCCTTCTGTGTGCTAGTCACTAGGAATACAAAGCCAAAAAATGAAATGATCTCTCATCTCACAGAGCTTATATTCTATTGTATATATACATATATATGTACAATATACATAGAAAATAAACATATGCAAATAAATATATGTAGAATAAATACTAAATAAAGCTAGTTATGAAGGATGAGTACTAGTAGTTGGGGATGGGGCAGTTAGGGATGTTTCATGTAATAGATGGGTTTTGAACCTGTGCCTTGAAGGAAGTGGGGGAGTCTTTAAGTCAAAGATAAGAAGAGAGAGTTTACTCCAGGCATAGGGAATGACTAATACAAAGGCACAAAAATGGAAGATGAATATATAAGAAATAGAAAGGCCAATTTAGCAAGATCATAAATTTCAGGAAGTCATAATATATAATAAGTTTGGAAAAATAAAGGCAGCATTATGTGGTGAGTATCACACTTGACATGAAGTCAGAAAGATTTGGGATCAAAACCAGCCTCTGGCACTTACTAAAGATATGATTACTGGAAAATCACTATAACTCACAGAGTCCTAAGAAACTAAACTATCTATAACTTATAAATGAGTTTAAGTTAAAGAGAGCTTTTGATTTGATTTGCATCACGGTAGGACTTCCACAATAAAGAAGTCACAGATTCAAAAAAGATCCAAAAGGATATAGAAAAGATACCCGCAAAAAACCCCAAGATGCAAAAAAAAATAAATCTGACAGAGAAGATTTATAGTTGGAGCTCAGATGTCTTTATGGAGGACAATTAGGTGACAAAGTAGAGTGCTGGGCCTGGAATCAGGAAGGCTCATCTTCTCCTCAAGTTAAAATCTAGCCTCAGACATTTACTAGCTGTGGGACCTTGAACAAGTCACTTAACTCTGCTTGCCTCAATTTCCACATATATATACATATATATAATTTATATATATTTTATTTTTACAATTTCCTTATATATTTATATATAATTTCCTTATATATTTATATATAATTTCCTTATATATTATATATATAATTTCCATATATATATATATATAAAGGAAATGGCAAACCACTCCAGTATATTTGCCAAGAAGATTCCCAGTGGGGTCAATAAAGAGTTAACAACCCCACCTAAATATCTCATAGTGTGAATAGACTCCTTTATATCCTCACTGAATCTTTCTAGACAAACCCTTCTGCCAAGGTGAGGCCCCTTATCCTCCAAATTCAGCTTAGCCCAGCCCCAGCTCTGAAATCAATACATCCCCCAAAACTGGAATAAAATAAACACCCAAAGCTTTGTTGACAGCCATTCATGCAACCCCACTGCCCAGCCTGCTCTGACCCTGTGCCCTGGTTCCAATCACTGGGCACTTGCCTTGTTCTTTGTGACCAAATCCTTACTTGGCTCCCCAGAAACTGGGTCCCTGACTTGGTCCCTTGCCTGGTGCCCTAGTTTTTTGTGATGCCAAGCCTCCCTGATGCTAATCACCTGCCTGCCTGCCTGCCCAGACCTACTGGCTGCTAACAGTGTCCCCTGATATTATACTTCCTGTCCTTGCCAGGATACGGGAGCTAGAGAAAGAAGGAAGGCACCTTAGAGATCAGCTAGTCTAAGCCTCTCTTTTTGCTGATAAAGAATCTAAGGTTTAAGGAAGTTAAGTGACCTACCTATGGTTAACACAGGTAATCAATGTCAGAGATCGATTTTTGAATCTAGGTCTTGACTACTAATCCAGGGTTCTTTCTTTTTTCTTTTCATTGTAATAACTCTTTAAATAAAAGGATGAACAGTAATCATCAACAAATATGAATATATCAGTCTACAATGAAGAGGAGCACTTCTGGGTAAGAAGAGTCCAACTCTCCACTTTTGGTTCCAGATATGATATGATATGATATAACATTACATAACATAACATGAGAGTAGCAGATAAAGCAATGACCCCTTTAAATATATATATAAAGTCACTTCAATACACTTGTTTTTCCAACCCAGGACTGAACAACAACAAAAAATAATAATAATAAGTAAGGGCTTTAGACATTGGAAGAGGAGTTTTCCAAAAAAGGCATCACTAACAATTGGTAAACATTTCAGAAGTTCCCAGGCTAAGAGCACAGGGTAAATTGGGGAGGGAAGGGCAGTGTTGGAAACTGGAAAACCCCATGGACCTCACATAGCTTTGACAAAGGCAGGGGCCCTAAAGGGTATAGAAGACATGGTGACCTGATTAGAAAACCCCAAGGGAGTGCAGGAGAGCCTGGCAGCATCATGACCAAGAAAGCCTCAGGAGACACAGATAAGAGAGTGACCTAATCTAGAGAGTCTCAAGGAAGGGATAGGCACGGGGAGAGCAGTCCAGCCAATGCCCTGATAAGAGGCAACCTACTGCCAGGATCTGATTAGGGCATGCTGAAGCCTACCAGTACACTGAATAGGGATAATCCCAGGGAAGTAAAAAAGCCAGTTCGATGTGAGTAAATCCCAACTCTTCATGCAACTCAGGCTAGTTTTTTCCCTCAAAGGATTCCAAAACCATGCTCAGACACTTGGTTATCTCAGGTGACTAGGGCAGATCTTGATTTCATTTCCTAATCACCTGGGCACAAAGAGAAGCCCAAGTACTCTCTGATACTTGATTTTTTGACCAAAATGGGCAATATAAGCAAAGGAACTTCACTCAACTGAATTCAGTTGGGATGTCTTCAAAGAGTATCTTTATTGATGTTCTTCTCTATTATAGCTAGGAACATTTGTTTTTTAATACTTTTTAAATTTAAATTAACACTTTAATACTTTTAAATATAGTTACTATGTATTGATTCCAAGGCAGAAGAGTGTAAGGGCTAGGCAATTAAGGTCAAGTGACTGGCCAGGTTGACACAGCTAGGAAGTGTGTAAGGTCAAATTTCAGGATCTCTTCTCTTTGTGCCTGGCTCTCAATCCACCAAGCTACCTAGATATTCCCAGATGCATCTTTTTGGTAACTGTTGCATGACCTATGTAAATACTTTTGCAAGAAGTCATTTTGGATCAGCATGATTGCCAGTTACTGAGTTGGAACACAGAATGTAGTGAGGGCATTTGAGCTGGCATGAGACCAAAAGTCAGTTGAGATGTGCCTATAAAAGGAGGAAAACTTAGAACATCAGGGTCTCAATTTTGAGATACTGGTGAGAGGCAAGGGTCATCTCAGGATTATCTCTTAGCTAGGTTAGGATTAGGTACCTAGGCTGTTCGTAGGCTATTCTGTGTGTATCAGCATCCAGCTTTATTCATCAATCAACATCTATAAATCAACATCAATATACAAATATAAATATCAACAAGAAGATCAACTACAAAAGCAAAATCATCTTGGACTGAGATAAACCATCAATCAATCAGTGTCAGACATCTGCCCTGGCCAGACATTCTACTAGGCAGGCTTCGGGATATCAACTTCTTGAGAAATCGATTGAAGATTTAGTACAAATTCAATATATAGATAAGGTTTAGGATTCATCCTTAATCCCTCTTTCCTCATTATTCACCCCAACCTTTCCTTTACCTTATTGGTTGTCATTAAATTAGTTAATATAAAGAAACTAATACAGACCTGGCTTACTCTCAACATTCCAAGAGGAAGTTTGTCAGTTATAGACTTTCCTGGCAACTATTGAAGACAATTTATAATTGCTGACCTTCTAGTTTAAAATCCAACAATCACAGTCAGAAATAGAGTTCAGAGTTTATTACTCTTGAAGTCCTTATATAATTAAGTATTAATTGAGGGAAACCAATCTCTCCCTCATTAGTCAGTGATAGTAGGTGGGTCAAGTGAGCAGCTTATCCCTGTTAGCTGATTCATTACAGGCAGCTGCAGGGTCATTGAAGCAAATTCTAAGTAAACTCACTTTACCATTCATATAAGAGGTTTCACCAATGCCTCCTATTGCTTCACACTTCTATCACTAGGACCAGGGCTTTTATATATTCATAACAGTTTTTGAGAAGACAAGGGAATTGCTCCACGCATCTACCTTATAGAACCAGGGGTTATATATATTCATTACACCTATGAGTGTCTCACTTTGTTCCAGTGTCAAACATAAACAAGCAAAGGACTCACCTAAGTCAGGCCCAGCTCAGAACACCAGAACACTGAGGTCAGGACCAAACAGGGTCTGACCACCCCATTTAAGAAAATGAAAGAAGGTAAGACTGGACCCCATCAATTCCAAGCAAAGAACTGGTGTTAGAAATATGAATCATAAAAAAAAGAAATGCTATGAAATGTTATGATAAGGAATGACCCAAAAAGAAAAACCTAAGAGAAGAGACTAACATGATAACAATTAAAAGCAGAACCTCAGGAAAGAAAAAGGGATTGACCACAAGAACTACAAATATGTTAGGAAGAAAAGAGGCAAAGAGGATATAAAGGAAGCAGAAGGTAAGAAGGAAAGACATGAAAGGAAAATTAGTAGCTTAGATTATTAGATGTTGAACTTTTCCAAAAAATTATAATAGAACAAACAGAAATCAATGAATTCTCAAGGCAACAAGAAATAACAGAACAAAACCATAAGATTAAATATATATGTAATGCCAAATTACATATATGTGCATGTGTACATAATATGTATGGTTATTGTTATTTAGTCATGTTTCTGACATGTCTGACTCTTCTTGACCCTATTTGGGGTTTTCTTAGTATGCCATTTCCTTCTCTAACTCTTTTATAGATGAGGGAACTGAAGCAAAACAATTTGCCCTGGATCATATGGCTAATAAATGTCTGAGGCCAATTTGAACTCATGAAGAAGACTCTCCCTGACTCTAGCTCTTGCTGCTCTTCTGTCTTAGAACTGATCCTAAGAAAGAAGGTCAGGGTTAAAAAAAGAAAAAACCTCCCTCCTCCCTCCTTCACCTTCTATCACTCTCCAGGGTACCATTAATTCTTCTAGTCACCTAAGCTTGCAATCTAGGTGTCATCCTCTAGTTCTTCACTCTCACTTACCCCTCACATCCAAATCTGGTGACAAGTCCTGTGAATTCTGTCTTTGCAACATCACTTGTATACAACCACTTCTCTTCTCTGTCCTGTATCCAAGACCCCATCACCTAACTCCTAGATTATTGCAGTCACCTTCTGGTTAGGCTTTCTTCCTCAAGTCTCTCCCCATTCTAGTTCATCGTTCACTTAGCTGTCAATTTGATCTCCCTAGAGTACAGGTCTTACTGTGTTACTCCCTATTTCATCAATTCTAGTGGTTCCTCATCGCATCCAGGATCAATATAAAATCCTCCATCTCAACCTGATCCCATTGTACCATTCTTGTATTTACTCTTTACTCCCCTCCCTATACTCCACATACAATCCAGTGTTAGTTTTCTTTCAACTCCTTGCTCTAAATCCTCCATCTCCAATTCTGCATTTTTTCAGCAGGTACACCCCTCTGCCTGGAATGTTCTCCCTCCTCCCCCTCATCTTCTGATTTCCCTGGCTTCCTTCAACTTTCAGTTCAGTCACTTTTTTTAAACCCTTACCTTTCATCTTAGAATCAATACTAAGTATTTGGTTCCAAGGTAGAAGAGTGATCAGGGCTAGGCAGTTGAGGTTAAGTGACTTACACAGGGTCACCCAGCTAGGATTGAACATAGGACCTCCCATCTCCAGACCTGGCTCTCTATCCACTGAGCCATATGGCTGCCCCTAGATCAGTCACTTTCTACAAGAGTCCTTTCCCAGTCTGCCTCAATACCAGAGACTTCCATCTGCAATTGCCTGCAATTTTCCCTGCATCTTTCATGTAGTTTCTTGTATGTTGTCTCCTCATCATTAGAATATGAACTCATTGAAAGCAGGAACTGTTTTGGCCTTTCTTTGTATTCCTGGACCTTAGCATAGTGCTTAGCACTTATTAAAGTTTATTGCATTGTATTGATCACTACAAAAATATTCTTTACATGAAGACAGACCAGAATAATTGGCATGACATTAATTGCTCATGGTTGGTTCATCTTAACATAGTGAAAATGACATTACATAAGTTAATTTACTTATTCAGTGCCATACTAAGCAAACTCCAAAAATAATAATAATAATCAAGACTTGGAGAAGGGAGGTCCTGGGTTTGAATGTGACCTCAGACATTTCCTAGCTGTGTGATGCTGGACAAGGAACTTAACTCCCTTTGCCTACCCTTTACTGCTCTTCTGCCCTAAAACTGACACCTAATATTGATTCTAAGACAGAAGGTAAGGGGTTTTATTTTATTTTTTTAATATGGTTTGGTATCCATTAAGAAAGAAAGAGGTGGATCAGAGGAACAGTTTAGTTCTAGCATACAGAATTTCAAAAAACATAGAAGCCCGGAATCTGATAAACCCTCAAATCCCAGTTTTTCAAATAAGATCTCATTAAGTATAAACCAGCCTGATAGCAACAAATTATAAGCTATATCTCACAGTATGTGCCAAGGAAAAACTTCAAATGGATACATAAATTTAACATAAAGCATAACCTTATAAATGAGGAAGCTAAGTCGCCTCAGTGGATAAAGTGCTGGGCTCAGAGTCAGGAAAACCTGAGTTCAAATCCAACCTCAGTCACTTCCTAGCTGTGTGGATCTGAGCAAGTCACTTCCACTCAGATTGCTCAACAAAAGGATCCATTGGACAAGAAAGCAGCAAGCCATTCCAATGTCCTTGCCAAGAAAACTCCATGAATACATATGGCCAGTGGGGTCACAAAGAGTGAGACACAACGAACAAAGAAAGTACCTTTCAGATCTATGGATAGGGGAAGAGTTTGCGGTCAAACAAAGGACAAAGAGGTCAACAGACAATAAAATGGACAGTTCTGATTACATACGTGGTAAAAATTAGAAAGGGAACAGTCAATCCTTCCGGTAGTAAGCATTTATTGTGCTTACTAGCTGAGAAAATAGTCTTTGCAGCAATTTCCTTTAATAATAGTTTGATACCCAAGATATATAATAAGGATCTGGCTCAAAGAGAACAAAAACTATTTACCCATAGGAAAAAATCATCCAAGTCACTAAGCTACATATACTTTTGACCCTTCAAAGCTCTAATTAGACTTGTATTCCCAAAGAGATAAAAGAGAAAAAGGACTTCTATAGCCAAAAGTATTTAAAGCAACTTTTTTTTACTGGTTAGCTAAAAACTAAGGAGAGAAGCATCATTTGGGAAATGGCTAAATAAATTGTAGTACATGAACTAATAGGATACTATTGTGCTATAAGTAATTATAAAAGGGACGGTTTCAGAGAAAATTGAAAAGGTGCATATGAACTGATATAGAGTAAAATGAGCAAAATCTATTAAATGATCTATACACTAACATCATGTAATAAAAAACTCCATTGAAAGACTTAAGAAATGTTCTATGCAATGACCAAGAAAAATTCCAAAGGACTAGTGATGGCGTATATTTATAATTGTTGACCAAGACAAATGAACCACTACAGCTAACTCCCTTGCAAAACATCGGGTCAGTTTGCAAGTCAATGAACAGTTCATTTAAGAATCTTTTTGCACCAGATCCTTTCTGTTTTCCACCTCAAGCATCCAGTTTTGGCTCATTCCCTATCAGGATAAGCCAAAAGGTTGGTTGTATTTGCCAAGGACAAAGCTACTAGTGGGATAATTTCTCGTTTTGCTCCACCTTCAGTGTATATCACCTTTTGTCATATTCCTTAATAACTTTTTCACTTGTGAGAATATCTCTTCTCTTTAGAGGCAACTGGAAGCAAAGAAGAAGAGAGTATTGAGCCTGGAGCCAGGGAGACCCAAGTTCAAATTTGACTTTAGACACTCACTGGCTATATGACCCTAGGCAAGCTACTTAACCTCTTTTTGCCTCAGTTTCCTCAACTGTAAAATGGGAATAATAATAGCACCTTCCTCCTAGGGTTGTTGTAATAATCAAATGAGGTGTTTGTAAAAAATGTTTAATACAACATTGTGCTTAATGCATAGTAAGGATACATAAATGCTTATTCCCTTCTCCATCTACCTCCTGATCAAGATGATAGAGTTTAAAGTCCAGAATGAGCCATGCATTTTCAGGTATGGCCAAAATGGGAATTCTTTTGCTTAATCATGCGTGTTTGTTACAAGAGTTTGGGGCAGGAGCAGGAAGGCAAGTTGTTACAGGTTAAAGGAAGCTAGGAATAGGGTTGTCAAAAGAAGAAGAAAGAAGAAGGAGGAGGAGGAGGAGGAGGAAGAAGAAGAAAAGGAGGAAGAGGAGGAGGAGGAAAAGGAGGAAAATTTTTAAAGAAAGCAAAGCTTGGAGACAGAATGTTCCAGTTTCAAGTGACCTCAGACACTTCCTAGCTGTGTGACCCAAGAAAAGTTACTAAACCCCAAATGCTTAGCCCTTACCATTCTTCTGTCTTAGAACCAATATTTAGTACTGTTAAAAGTTTCTGGGGAAACTGGAAACTAGCCTGGCAAACAATAAATGTAACCTTGCTTAAATTTGTATTAACACCAGTTTGGGTATGGAGGAGAGGGGTGTCTACTGCATTTTGCACTTCCTGAAAATGCATGGTCTTTATCTGTCAAGAATGGTATTTCATATTCATTCAAAGAGAGAAGTTTAAACGCAGTTTTAAAAAGAGATGGTCATGGGGTATTTTAAAATATACATGAAAGAACAAAAACGTCCAAAAGAAATAAGGAAAAATGGATTGCTTTTAAAATGTTACATTCATTTTATCATCCACCTTAAAGGGAAAGTAAATATAATGCATATCCTAGAGATTCACAGTTCTACATAAAATCCTCTTTTTCTGTTCTGCTTTGTTTATGGAAATGCTCGTTTTATTTGAGATTTATGTTCAGAAATTTGTTTTTAAGTACAATGAACCTTATAGAGGACTGTATGTGAAAGAATAATTCTCTGATAATATAGTTTGCATTTGAAGTATATTACTAAATTTAACACAGCAGGAACAGAATTGTCCTGTTTGCCCATGCCTCCTTTTCAATATTCTTTCTGCTATGTCACACTGCTTCTTTGGTGCTAACTGATGATTTGTCTTTTAACTACTTACAGACTGATATCTTCTTGGCTCACATGTTTGAACTCTTAATGGCTAGCCCCTAGGTCCTTTCCCAGTTTTCTTTCTTCAGTAGATTTGGTCTCTAGGTTATAGCTGTCCTTTGACTAATCCAGCTGAATTGAGCCCTAATTCTGATAAAGACAAAATTATGATGTCCATGGGGCTTGTATTGGGCACCACCGTCTTTCCCTTTGATTATTCTCATCTATTCCCCTGACTTCTCAGCTTCTTGACTCTCATCCCTAAGATGCCAGGGTCTTTCTATTTCCAAAGTGACTCCAGAATCTACCTTCAACAACCCACTCATACCTGCCATCTTTTCTAATACTCTAATCCTCTTGTAATCTCACCTTCTCCTCAAAATGTACCCATCCTATATCCCATTCCCACAGGACCACTTTCTATGCTAGCTGACACAATCAACAAGTCTCAGTTATGAAAATTAGACCTTAGGAAAACAATGTAAGAATCCTGATTAGGAGTCTGGGTCCTACCTAGGACTCTGATATGGTAGTCATTAACATAATGAATGACCTTGGTGGAGTCATTGTCCCTCCCTAGGTTTCATCTGAAAAACAAGATATGACCTTTAAGTTTCCTTATAATTTTTTTTTTATTTTAAACCCTTAACTTCTGTGAATTGACTTTATAGGTGGAAGATTGGTAAGGGTAGGCAATGGGGGTCAAGTGACTTGCCCAGGGTCACACAGCTGGGAAGTGTCTTGAGGCCGGATTTGAACCTAGGACCTCCCGTCTCTAGGCCTGACTCTCAATCCACTGAGCCACCCAGCTGCCCCCTAGTTTCCTTATAATTTTAAATCTTTGATACCATGATCTAATTCCTTGACCCAGAGAAGTGAATCATTAGTGGAAATTTTAGGTGCAATGGATGAACAATGAAGGATATATTTCTGGGCAGACATATAAAACGATTTTACTCACACTGCAATTCTGTGAAGAACCATCCCCATTCTCCTTCAGAAATCTCTCTATGTTGTATTGTCAGCTCTATTCTTGCTGCTCATTAAAAAGTGAAAGAAACAGTTACAAAAAGACTTCTAATGACTTGAATAACACACTTTCAAAATACTGAAATTGTTTTCATTTTTTTCCTTTTGTAACAGATATTTATAGACCATCAAAACAAATTCCTATACTGGTTGTCTAAAAAGTACATGTGAGGGGGCAGCTGGGTAGCTCAGTGGAGTGAGAGTCAGGCCTAGAGACAGGAGGTCCTAGGTTCAAACCCGGCCTCAGCCACTTCCCAGCTGTGTGACCCTGGGCAAGTCACTTGACCCCCATTGCCCACCCTTACCAATCTTCCACCTATGAGACAATACACCGAAGTACAAGGGTTTAAAAAAAAATAGTACATGTGATTCAATCTGCACTGAATACATTATGTCTATGTCAGTAGGTAAGTACAT
This sequence comes from Gracilinanus agilis, assembly GCF_016433145.1. Lineage (NCBI taxonomy): Eukaryota > Metazoa > Chordata > Mammalia > Didelphimorphia > Didelphidae > Gracilinanus > Gracilinanus agilis. Next base: position 77,267,595 of record NC_058135.1, read on the forward strand.
ATTTCATCATGAGACCACTGGAATCATGGCTGATCATTGTGTTTGATGAGAATTCTTAAGTCTTTCAAAGCTTTATTTTTATTTTTATAACATTGTTATTGTATACATTTTTTCCTGGTTATACTCAATTCACTTATATTGGTTCATAAAAATCTTCCAGGTTTTTCCAGAACAGTACCCTTAATCATTTCTTTTAGCACAATAGTATCCATCACATTCAGATATCATAACTTGTTCGTTCATTCGCCATTGATAGGAATTCCCTCAGTTTCCAGTTCTTTGCACCACAAAAAGAGCCTATGTATAGTAGCTCTTTTGTTTATATATGTGTGTGTGTATGTGTGTGTATACACATATATATTTGTACATAAGGGTTCTTTTCCTCTTTCTTTGATCTCTTTTGAATACATAACCTAATATTGGTACCTCTGGATCAAAGTATATGCAGAGTTTAATTATTTCTTGGAACATCATTCCATATTCCTGTCGAGGATGACTGGATTAATTAATTGACAGCTCTACCAACAATAATGCATCAATGTACATAGTTTCCCACAGCCCTGCCAGCAATTGTCTTTTCTTTCTTTCTTTCTTTCTTTCTTTTTTTTTTTTTTTTGGCCAACTTTGCCAATTTGATGGATGTGAGATTGTGCCTCATTGTTGTTTTAATTTTCATTTCCTCTAATGACTAGCAATCTAGAGCAATTTTTCACATAACTTTTAACACCTTGGATTTCTTCCTCTGAAAACTGTCAGCTCATATCCTTTGACCTTTTCCTAATTGGGAAATGGCTTTTGTTCTTATAAATTTGAGTCAGCCCCGTATATAGCTTAATAAGGAGAGCTTTATCAGAGTAACTTATTACAATTTTTTCCCATTCACTTGTTCTTCTTCTAATTTTAGCCACATTGGTTTTGTTTCTTAAATTTTTTTTTAATTTAATGTGATTAAAATTGTCCATTATACTTTCTATATTTCTCTACATGTATTATTTGGTCAAAAAGACTGCAACCATAGACTTGACAGGTAATTTGCTTTCAATGCTAAAAATCATTCTGCCTTACTGGCAATAAGAAATTATTTGCTAGCATAATATTTTTCTTCAAAGATTGTCCAAATATATGTCTTGGACAGTAAAAATTAATGTTGTTTCTTATCTTTAATTCTTGGTGTTTTGTTCTGGTTTTCCTTTTAAAAACACAGCACAACTACTTAAGGGAGGAAAAATATTTTACCTTCCATTTTAAAATCAATACTGTGTATTGGTTTCAAGGCAGAAGAGCAGTAAGGGCTAGGCATTTGGGGGTCACACTATTAGGAAGTGTCTGAGGTCACATTTGAACCTAGGATTCCCATCACCAAACCTGGCTCTCTATCCACTGAGCCAACTAGTTGTTCCAATCAATAAATATTTATTAAGCATCTACTGTGTTCCAAACACTGTGTTAAGTGCTAGGGAAGCAAAAAGGGGCAAAAGATAGTCCTTGCCTTCAAAGAGTAAATAAAAATTTAATTTCTGTTTCATTACAGATGATAAAGACCTACATGATTTTTAAACTGATGTTGAAAATATTATTATTTAGCAGAACTGGAAGTCCATTGTACACAGTAACAGCATTATTGTACGATGATCAACTGTGAAAGATTTAGCTACTCTCAGCAATACAATAATCCAGGACAAGTCTGAAGGACTTATGACAAGGAATGCTAACCACCTCCAGAGAGAGAACTGTGGGAGTCAGACACAGATCAAAGCATTCTGTCTTTCACATTAGCTTATTTATGGTTATATTTTGGGATTTTGGTTTTAGTTGAGTATTCTCTTACAACAATAACCAATATGGAAGTATATTGTGCATGATAATAGATGTATAATCCAGATCAAATTGCTTAACATCTGGGGGGTGGGGAGAAAGGAAAAAGACAATTTGGATCTTTTAATTTTGGAAAAGATATGTTGAAAATTGTTATTACATATAATTGGGAAAATAAAAACTTTGACTAAAAAAAGAAGCAACAGTTAAAGAAAATCCTATTATTTGAAAATGTATTAGGGTTGGGTTTGTTGTTTTTTTTTTTTATTTTAAATCATCACCTTCTGTCTTGGAATCAATACTGATTCCAAGACAGAAGAGTGGTAAGGGCTAGGCAATTAGGATTAAGTGATTTGCCCAAGGTCACACAGCTGGGAAGTGTCTACGGTCAGAGGTCTGGACCTCCCATCTCTAGGCCTGGCTTTCTCTGAGCCATCTCAATACCTCAGTTTCTCATATACAAAATGAGCTGGAGAAAGAAATGGTAAAATACTATGATATCTTTGCCAACAACACCGTAAATGGAGTCACAAAAAATAGGACACACCTGAAATGACTAAACAATAACAACAAGGAAAACATTGCTTAAGGGCTACATGCAAGCATGTTAATTCTTGTTAAGGGTGCCACAGAATGAGCAGCAATTCAGCCTTAGATTGAAATTATCTTTCATTAAAGGACTTTGTGTCTGTCCATCTTGGGGCCCAGGATTATTAAAAATCATAGGAAAATGGTGGGAGGGCTATCTCCAGATATACCATTCCTATATGGACACCCAGTTCTTTGGGACACTAAGAGAAAAATTGACCTTTGCTTTCTAAAAGAAGCTTCCAGTATAGTAGGGAAGATGGATATGAGATACAAATTTTACATAAAAAGAAAATAGGATCTTGGAATAAATAATCTATTTTTGGAGTTTGTTTTCACACTTTCACTGGAAAGAGAGCAAGGAAAGATTAGTTAATGTTGTGGGGGTTATTTTGAAGCTATGCTATTTGTTAGTACCATGGAAAATGTGTGATGAACATTATTGGGGTAAAATAAATTATTTTTTTAAATAAAATGTATAGAACTCTCCAAGAAAAAAGAGGAGTGATAACCTTTTTGGCATTCTCAGAACCTGATAATGGGGTCTCAGTTCAAAAAACTCAGCAGCCATACTCCACTGCTGTTAACAAGGTCCAGGTCATTGGTCTCCTATCTCATTGTCCTATTAACTAGTTATGTGATCTTGGACAAGTCACTTTCCATCTGTTCATTTCATTTTCCACCTCTAACAAATCAGGACTAAACTAGATGATCCCTAAGGGCCCTTCTGGCCCCAATATTCTATCATTAATGTACTGTCCTTTTTTTGTGAGCTAATCCTACCAACTCTCATTCCCATTCGTGGATTAGGTGCCCTAAACGACAACTACTACTCTAGCTTTAAGGTGATTTGCAGGTCCATCCTTCCAAAACCATAGCTCAGGAGCCCCTAGCACATACCTACCTTTATTAATCCAGGCAGTAGAAACAATTAGCTCAAAGCAAATCATTTATTAATGTGGCATAATTAGAACAATAGCAAAAAACTTTTCTCCATAGGTCTGGGGCATATTTTCCCAGGGTGGGCACAGAAATAAAGCATATTAGTAATAAGGCACACACATAGGAAAACACATTGCCAAGGCAACCCAGACCTCCACAACCACAGAGCCTCACTGTCCCTTCTCTCTGTATGGTGCCATCTTACTCCTACTCTTCAATGTAATCTGAAGATCCTTCATTGGGCTCTCAAGGCTGCTCCTTATCCAAAGGCCAACTCCCAAATGCCAGGGCTAATACTTGCATGAATCCATAGTTGGTTTTCCTCATTTAGTGCTGAGAGTTACTCTCTTCTGAGCTTCCTCAGTTAAGTATATCTTAACTGAGTGGCTGCCTGGACAAGTAGTTCTAATGAGAGACACCATGGCAGATGATAAGAGAGAAGAAAGAAAGTCCATCCCATCAGGCTGCTCTCTGGCAGAGGTATAAATGAGCTCCTTGAGACCTCCTGTCTCAACCATATCCCAAAGCCAGCAAACTTGCTTTTGGTAAGCCACTAATCTTTATAGCTAATCTTTGGCAAGCCAGTAGGAAAATGCTCTAATTCCATCAAAGAGAATATATCTAGACCTCTTAAACCTTCCTCCTTTTTAAAACTACCCTAATTAATGCCAAGAGTACCCCCACCATCTTCCTAGTCATTTAAGGTCACCATCTACTCTGACTCTTCACTCTGTCCCTCCCCATATCCATATGTGCTCCTCTTTCCTCTGACAGCCTCTACCCTGATCTAGGCCCTCATGACCTCACTCCTAGACTATAAGAATAACTTTCTGGGTGCTAGCCTCCATGCCTCAAGTCTCCCTACTCCTGACCAACTTCCACTCAGATGTCAATTTGATCTTCCTAAAGTTCAGGACCAATTATGTCACTCCCCACCCCATTATCAATTCCATTGATCCTTATTATCTCTAGAGTCATATATAAAAACCCCTATTTGGTTTTTAACGTCCTTTACAACTTAGTTCCTTTCTATCTTTCCAATCTTCTTATACTTTTCTTCCCTTCAATATATCCTATAATCCAGTGGCTCAGGCTTCCTTGTTGTTCCTTGAACAAAATACTTCCCCTCTCAATTCTATGCATTTCACATGGAGGATTACAAATGTCTGATATAGAGGCAGAACTAAGGAATGGAGCAAACATGGAGCTTAATGAAGATGGCTGCTCTTGCTCCTTAAACTCTTGAAAAATAATCTCCAAAACTAAGTTCCCCCTTAGACCCACTGTCTCTCAACTGACCCAATCCAATCTGCCCTGGAACAGACACTTTAGCGCTTCGGTTTCCTATGACTACACCAAGCATAAAACTAACATCTGTATATCAGCAGCAGCTTGGGAACTTGCTGAGAGCCAGGTGGACTTCTTGGAAAGGGCTTCCCTAAAACTGAAACAGCAAAATCAAATGCTGGCAAACAAATCTACTCATTGAAGCAAATGACTCATTTTCTCAGCAAATTTGAGCCTGACTCCAGGGACTAGTGAGGAAGGGAGGAGTTCTATGTCCCTTCCTGCTCTCTCTCCAAAGTTACCAATGAGCTCTCAACTGCCAAACCCCATGCCTCTTCTCAATCCTCATGTGTCTTGACCTCTGTAGCATTTGACACTGCTGACCCCATACTCCATCTGGACACTTTCTCTATACCTTTCTTTTTTTCCCTCCCACAGGTCTATGCTTTATTATTTTATTCTTTTTAACTTTTTTATTTTTTCAACTAATAAGCATTTTTCTCTTTCTCACATTCCTTCATCCAAAAGAAAACTAGAAAAAGAAAACAGGAAACCCTTGCAACAAATATGCATTGTTAAGTAAAACAAAATTTTTGAATTGGTCATGTTCAAAACATATGACATTCTGCCCCTTGACTCCATCACTTCTCTGGTAAGATGTGGGTAAAATGCTTTTAGAATTGGTATTTGGAGAGTGATAGTTGGTCAGTACAATTCTTATGAAATGATTACAGGATCTATATATCTAGCAATTGCCAGTGGAACATTTCCAACTGGATGTACCATAGGCATCTCAAACTTAACATAGCCAAAATAAAAATCGTCTTTTCATATTTTCCCTCTTCTGAATTTCCCTATTTTTGTTGAAGATACCACCATCCTTCCAATCACCTATATTTGCAATTTAGGGTCTTTTCAATTCTTTACTCTCCCTCATTCCCTATATTCCTCCCATTACTGACTATTGCACAGTCTACCTCCACAATATTTCATATGCACATCCTCTTCTTTCCATTTACCCAATCACTACCCTAATTCAGGCCCTCTTCACCCTTTACCTAAACTATTGCAATATTCCCCTCATCAGTTTCCCTATCTTTAATCACTCCTCTCTCTAATCCATTTCCACAAATCTGCCAGATTAATATTCCTAAAACTCAGATATAACCATGTTATTCCCCTGCTCAAAAAATCTCCAACGGTTCCTTTTATCTCTAATATAAAATATACTTACTGCCTTTTGGGACTTTTTCTGCATTAGTCTCCTTCATATGTTCTGTGTTACAATCAAAATGGATTACTGGCTATTCATTCTTGAGTGTATATCTTTGTTTGGGCTACCCCCAAAGACTTGGAGTAAACTCTTCTCACCTTGGCCTCATAGAAACTCTAACTTCTTAAAGACCTCTCTTCAAGTGCCACCTTCTCTTAATGACCTCCAAACCCTCACCCTTACCCCTGCTTGGATTTTTTTTGCATTTACTTATATGTGTACATATTTCCTAAAATTGAACTGTATGTAAGGTACACTATTGTTATATTCATATCCTGGGAAATGATGGATGCCACCTTGAATGACAGGGAAGGCAGTTGGAAGACATGGAATGTTCCTGGGTGCCGTGAACCAGGGACAAATGTCAGTTGGCCTGAGAGAATAAATTATCCTGACAGTCACTTGAAAGGCATCTTTTGGATCTTGGGTCTTTGGGCTCTTTAAATCTTTAGGTCTCTGGGTCTTTCTAGCTCTTTAGGTCTCTAGGTCTCTGAATGGTGAAGGGAGGCTGGGGGGTCTAAGAAGAAGAGGGTAGGAAGAATTTGAATACTTTCTAAAGACTGTGAGAGCTAGTGCATCACCAAACACTGGTAATGAGAAAGCTAAGAGAATAAGATCACCAACACAGCTGCATCAACAGCAGTCCCTATTCTCTGGCTTGGCTGTGGCCAGAATAAGAATGGAAAATAAAGCTCCAGCTTCTACTATATCAATAGCCTCCAGTCCTGATTGTCAACTAGTTACAGATATTAGGTTGATAGGGTCTCCAATCCCCAATCCATTTCCTGTTTATCCTTTCCCTGATTATAGATAAAGGGAGTTTAACAAGTACCTTCCTGAGTGATCTTTATATCACAACCCTTGGGAAGGGAGTCAACGCAGTCAGATATCAAACGTGATCCAAAGCAAATCAAAAGCCCTATAATAATTTATCCAACCCCAGGTTGCCCCTGAAAGGGTTACCCATCCACCTAACCTTTCATGGTCCTCCCTGGGCAACAGTTAGAGGAAAGGGGAAATTATAACAACTATCAAGGGTGATCAGGGTTGGTGTTCCTCCATCATCTGCAACTAGGGAGAGTACATAGATACATTCACATCATTGTATATCTATATCTCCCTAGGCCCTTTTGTTTATAACACTATCTCTTTAAGTCTTTTTCATATGGAGCAGTTAATAATGAAAAGGGCAGAAAAAAATTTGTTTACTTTTGGGGTAAAAGAAGAAATTTGGATTCATTGTCATTGGTCATGAGATATCACCAAGGAAGGACCTACATAAGCTGATGCAGAGTGAAATAAGCAGAACCAGGAACACATTGCACAAGAGTAATAGTATTATTGTGGAATGATTAAATGTGATAAACTTAGCTACCAGTGGCAATACAATGATCCAGAATAATTCTGAGGGACTTATTAAAAAGAATACTATCCACCTCCAGAGAAAGAACTGTTGGAGTAAGAATGCAGATGGAAGCATATGATTTATCACTTGTTTATTTGGGTTTATGTTTTAGAGTTTTGGTTTTATAAGATTACTCACAAAAATGAACAATATGGAAATGTAAACAAATAAGATATTGCCAATGTTATGTATGAAATTTTTGATACATAATATGAGTAGGAAAAAATAACTTTGTTTTAATGTACTCTGCTAAGATATGAGTATGAAGAACTATAGCATTCAGACCAGATTTAGGACAGTTTTGGAGGGGAAATGATCTGTGAAGATTTGGATATCTTTAATAATAATTCCTTACTTGTGTTAGAATATTTTGATGGCATAAAGAATAAAAGAAATATATTTTATTTTGTCAAAAACTAGAAGAATGTAGCTGTGAAAAAAAAACATTCAATGGCACCAAATCGACAAACTGCCTTGCTAGAGATTTGAGAGGAAACATTATGAGAACCTCAGCTAATTAGTATATGTGTATTTTATTACTAAAGAGGATAAAATTAAGAAAATGAGAAATAATATGTAACTCCAGGTTCAGACTAAGTCACTTGCATAAGATTCTTCAATACTGATGGAGAAATTAATTAATTACTTGCTGCTCTATGACTGTGTGAGGGTCAGTGTTGGTGTTAATTTGAAAGAAGAGAGATTCTTTTTCTTCTCCTGGCTTCCTGCTTTTAGAGAAGACATGAAGTTCCAGGATCATTTCAGGGAGAGGTCTCTGGAAGGAAACTTTGCAAAGATATCAACTTTCCGAGATTTTGGTAAATGTTCCCTTGGTGAGATTCTAGACTGACTCTCTCTCTCTCTCTCTCTCTCTCTCTCTCTCTTTCTCTCTCTCTCTCTCTGTCTCTCTGTCTCTCTCTCTCTGTCTCTCTCTCTGTCTCTCTCTCTTTCTCTCACTATTTCTCTCTCTCTCTCACCATTTCTCTCTCTGAGACAACATCAAAAATTGGAAATTGAGGTGTTGTCCGTCAATTGGCTCAACAAATGTGGTATAAGATTGTAATGGAATACTATTGTGCTATAAGAAATGACTTATAGGATGATTACAGAAAAACCTGTAAAGACTTAAATGAACTAATGCAAAATGAATGAAGTAGAAGCAAGAGAACATTATACACAGCAACAGCAACATTGTACAATGATCAACTGAGTGACTTAGTTATTCTTAGTAATAAAATGATACAGAACAACTCCAAAGGGCTTACTATGAAAAATACTATCCACAGCCAGAGACAGAACTGATAGAATTGGAGTGCAGGTTGAAGTATACCTTTTTTGTTTTACTTTTTCCATTTTTGGTTGATCTTTCTTCCACAACATAATGAATGTGGAAATATATTTTGCATGATATCACATGTATAACCTGTATCAAATAGTTTGCTGTTTCAGAGAGGGTGGAGGAAGGGAAGGAAAGAATTTGGAACTCAAAATGTAGAAAATGGATGTTTAAAAAGTTTTTTACATGTAATTGGAAAAAATGTTACTGAATAAAAATTTTTTAAAGAGATGAACCACAATATTTCCCTCCCAGTGGGAGGGTTCATTCACTCTGTGTGTTGTTTGGAGTATACTAAAGTATAAAATTTCTCTGATTTCTATCTGCTTTTGGCTTAGATCATTTATTTTCTATTCAATATTTGTGATGATCTTTGTTGTAACTGTCATTTGGAGGAAAGGGAAGTCAAGCCTTCACATATAATTTGCAGGCTTTCTTTCCCTGATGAGACTTGGAGAATGGTTTGAACTCAAAATTAATTTCCCTGAGATTAGAAATTTCTAGTTGGGTAGAGGCAACATGCACACACAGACATACACACACCACCACATATAAACATTTAGACACTGAAATAGGGTTAGAAAAGGATTGTCAATTTGATAGAAGAATTATGAGAAGTTGTGACTTTTTAAACTAAAAGATGTATCTCTGGCAATCAGGACGTTCTCTCATTTAAAGCCCTTGAACACAGCCATTAGATGAAAGCAAAAGACAAGAGAAGACAGCAGCTGCAGCAATAGTTGCCCCATAGAAGCTGAAGCAGTTAAAGGGAATTAGTTGAGAAATAACTTCAGTTGAGTGATTCCTCACTGGTCAAAAAAGAAACTCATGTCATTTGCCAAGAGCTCCAGTGACAGCTATTGCCCTTCAGTGCCACCTACAGTTGGAAAAAGATGAAACTGCAACAGAATTTATTGCTCTCTGCTGACTGCTGACTTAAAAAGGAAAAACAGGATCTTTGCAACTGCTGTGATTGGTGTTGGACTTTAAGAATGAGCAGGGCAGCTAGGTGGCTCAGTGATTAAAAGCCAAGCCCAAAGACAGGAGATCCTGGATTCATATCTGACTTCAGATACATCCTAGCTGTGTGACCCTGGGCAAGTCACTTAATCCCCATTGTCTATCCCTTACCACTTTTCTGTCTTGGAACCAATATACAATATTGATTCTAAGATTGAAGGTAAGGGTTTTTTAAAAAAAAAAAGAATTAACAACATGCTTCTGTGAGCTCTGCTTTGAGCAAACAATGCAGTATCTGGGCGAGTAAATAATTGGCTGGGCAGGTCTGTGTTAACCAGTTTGATGAGCTTGGCCATTCTCTGGCTTTAAGAGAACTGTTATTTACATTACAAGCAAACACTTTCTAAACTCCCTTTTAAAGATAGTTATAAAAAGAGCTTCTATGAAGGCTATTTTATAGCAAAGGAAAGAAGAGGATTTTCCCAGATGAAGAGTAGTAAGGATTAACAGTTAAGCAGTGACCAAAGAAGTAATTTCATGAGGTACAGATATCCCTAAATGGACCAGTAGCAGTCCAGGGTAGTGAGTTATCCTAAACACATCAAGCTTCCCCACCAGTTCCTGTAAGTGTATGACCATTCTTCACTATAACTATTGAGTTCATTGGTTTAAGAATGTGATCTCAGTTTGTAAGTGTATTGTGGCTTTTAATTATTTATTTGTTTTAGCATATTAATATCCATAACATTATTATTTACTTTGCCTTATTGGGTAAATACTTAATGCTTAAGATCCAAAAATGTCATTATCATTAGTGACTGGTTATGTAGATAGAAAATATATTGGATGAGGGCTCAAGTGCTACTGTTAAGTAGGAAAAGTTAATCTTCCCTCAACAGGGTTACCACTAGAACCCTGAGAGGAACTTAGACATGCTAATGTGAGAAGACGTTGAAGGAGTAAATCAAACCCAGAGAAAAGTGGAAAGGACTTAATAATGTAAGAGTTGGCTGGAGGAATGAGCCAAACGCAGAGAAAAGGGAGGGATCTCACATACCTAACTGAGTTTGAGACTCCATCAATGCCTCTGGGGATTGTGTTGTATTGTGATGTACAGAAATGGACAGCCATTTTCTGTAGGTACAAAAAAGCAGTTTGCCACTTTGGAACTCAGAACCTGGCAAAGCAGCCCTGGGCATGTGCCAAGGTGACAGTTAGGGACAGGGTATAAATTGAAGTGCACAGAACCCTCAGGGACTTATTTTTCTCCTTGGGTTAGGGAGGCACGAGGTGACAGTCTGGGCCCTGGGAGGTGGGAGTTTTGGTATAGGCAAGCAGGCAGGATCAATCTTTATTGCTAGCCATATCAAATACCTTTTATTGGCATAGCCAATAAGCTTTATTTCAAATCAAGATTATTCAGAAGATAATAAGAATTACAACAGCTTCTGACTCAGGGACTTCATAGCCCTGGGCTCAGCATCAAACAGCTTCAGAGTCATAGGGAGACCCTCAAGGTCCCTTTGATCTCTGTACCTTAAGGAACATCTTTATTTTAAATATTTGTTTAGACTTATAATACTTTAGACAAGATTATTCAGGGTTTCCTTCATCCACTCTCCTACTCCCAACTTACCTACCCATCAATTAGCTAATAAACCCAGTTTAATCTCTAAGCCTATAGTGATATTTAAAAGTGAACAACTTACTTTGATGACAATATCTGTAATTGTATAGTCAGATCCTGATAACATCTTAACTGAATCATAGCCAATTCAAGCTAAAGCTAACCTTATACATATAACCCAAGGTTTAAGGAAATCAACATTCAACTTCCTGGTCACCTTCTAGCCAACAGACAGCCAGAAACGGTTTCTAAGGCCTTGTGGTTAGCTAGAGAATTCTCACTCTTAAAGGAAGCTTAGCCCAGCTGGTGTGGGGAACAAATCTTATTCTCATATCAAGCTCTGCTATTGGGCTTCTCCTGAGTTATCCTAAATACAACCTTGACCCTTTACTGGTCATAACAGTATATATACCCTACCTGTAGCACATATAAGGAGTTATATTATGAAGACTTTGGAGAAGTCCATACAGACCACCCCACAGAGACCATGCTAACATCTTTAGGGGCAAGTACTATTTCATTGTTGTCCTTATATGGAAACATACAGCATTAAGATCTATTTTTATTATGCTGGGATATTACAAAATTTAACATTTTAGTTTAAAGTCCTTGGTCTCACTTGAATGAAAGATCTAACCAGTTTTCCCTTGACTATAAAGATTAACAACAAGGAAACAAAGTCCTGGTTTACAGTTTAGTTTCATTCTTCTTGTTGAGTCATGTCCAATTCTTCATGACCCCATTTGGGGTTTTCTAGGCAAAGACACTGAAATGGTTTGCCATTTCCTTAGCTCATTTTCTAGACTGAGGTAAATAGGATTAAATGACTTGCCCAGGATCACAGAGCTAGTGTCTCTGCCAGGATTTGAACTCACAGATAAGATTTCCTAACTCCAAGCCTGGTACTCTATACACCGTGCCATGTAGTTGCCTGGTTTTACTTTTAGAAATGCCCTAATAGGCTCCTAAACTCAATCAGGGTCAGAAAGGAATCCTCTACCTGAAGCAAATTAAGCTGGTAACTAAAGCACTGGAAAAAACATCATTTTATTAATTCAATTAAGAGCAATATTTCTTTCTCCATTCTTGTCCATCCTGTATGTTTTCAGGAAGATGAGTTCCAGAGTTCACCAACATTTCAAGTTACTATTATTCTGGGTAAGCAAATTTTTAAGACCAAAAATTAAATTTTCCTTTTTTATCTTTCTGTAAAAACTTTGCTTCATTATCACTAAAAAAATCAATCAATCAATCAAGATAGCTTGGGCAGGTGGAATTTCAATACACTGAAGAAATTGCCCTTTGAATCTCTCTTTCTCTAAACAGTTACTTATGCTTAGAAATGACTAATAAATTTGTCTCTGACAAACATATGCCTAAAAAGCAGAAAAATGGGATTCCTTTTTCCTTGATCTTTGTATTCCTAGTACCTAGCACAAGGCCAGGCATGTAGAAGATATGACAAAAAAGTTAGTTGTCCCCTTTGAACTCTCTCATCATCAGGAACCATAGAAAAAAATCTATTTAGACAAGAAGTATCTGTTTTTCACTTAACTAGTTTTTGAAACTAGCTCCCATGCCAAAGTGCCCATACAAAATGTCTCTACTCTAATCCTTTATTTATTCTTCAAAAATAATTTAGCCCAGACTAAAGTGATGGGATCTGACAAAATACCACAGAAGATTATCTCTTACTCTTCTCATTTGTTATTGTTCAGTTATTTCAGTCATTGTTGGTTGGCAGAGTGAACACAAATTATTAATCTAATATATATATATATATATGTATGTATGTGTGTGTGTGTGATAGGACATCATTTAAGGTGGTGACTGTATTATTGTTGTCATTCAGTCATTGTAGCAATGTCCAATTCTCTGTGATCCCATTTGGAGATTTCTTGGCTAAGATACTGGTGTAGTTTGCCATTTCCTTCTCCAGCTCACTTTATAGATGGTGAAACAGACTGAAGTAGTTTGCTCAAGGTCACACAGCTATTAATTGTCTGAGGCTGGATTTGAACTTAGGTCTTCCTGACTTGAAGCCCTCTTTGTCTTCCTTGTATTAGGAGTCCAATTTCTGTTACCTTTTTTCTGCTCTTTTTTTGTTTTATTTTGTTTTTTTTAATTTTCTATTTTAATAACATATTTCCACATGAAGTTTTCTGAAGTCACATGATCCACACTGTCTCCCTCTCTTCTTCCCTCCCCTTTCCTGGAGCTGACAAGCAATTCAATCTGGGTCATACATGCATTATCTTGCAAAACATATTTCCACTCTATTCATTTCCACAAGTAAATAATCAAAACCCCAAAATGTATTCCCAAATAAACAAGTGATAAATCATGTATTTTCATCTGTATTTATACTCCACAGTTCTTTCTCTGGAGGTGGAAAGCATTCTTTGTCATAAGTCCTTCAGAATTGTCCTGGATCATTGTATTGCTATTAGTAGCAAAGTCACATTTGATCATTCCACAGTATTGCAGTTACTCTGTATAATGTGTAAGAAAATCAGCCATCTTGAAGTCAAGAGTTATGGACAGTTACCTGCTTAGAATGCAGAATGGACTGAGCTTGGCATGAGCCTGGCATGAGCCAAGGCAGTTAGGCTTGGGTATAAAAGGAACAGATCTGAACCCATCTGGGTCTCAGTTTGGAGATATTTGGATGAGGGTGGATAGGGTTTAGGCAATAGCTTATACTCTGTTTACTCAGCAACCAGCTTTAGCTATCAGACTGATACAACTGTGTTCCATCAATCTCTGTATCCTGATTTATAATCACCAAGAAGATCAGCAAATACAACTATCATTCAACAGTGTCAAACCTTGACTTAGGGCTGAGGCCAGTGAGGCTGTCAGCCAACCAAGACCCTTGATCAACAATATTCAAGTGAAGATTCAACAACAATTTATCCATCTAGATTTATTTTGGATTCCCAATTCCCACTTTCCATCAATTACCCAGTTCCCCTTTCCCTAAACTCATTAACTATAAATCATCTTATAAGAAATCACTTGCCTGAGAGTTCTCAAAGATCTAATGAGGCTTCAGTGTCCTGTATCAACTTAGGAAAGGGGTTACTTCAATATTCCTTCAATCAACTTCTTGAGATCAAATTCACAGTCAGAAAGGTCAAACTAACTGGAAAGACCTCCAGGAATTGATGCCAAGCGAAAGGAGCAGAGCCAGAAGAACATTGTACACAGAGACCAATACACTGTGGTAAAATAGAATGTAATGGACTTCTGTACTAGCAGCAATGCAATGACCCAGGACAGTTCTGAGGGATTTATGGAAAAGAACGCTACCCACATTCAGAGGAAGAACTACAGGAGTGGAAACAGAAGAAAAACAACTGCTTGAACACATGGGTTGAGGCAGACATGATTGGGGATGTAGACTCGGAACTACCACACCAATGCAACTATCAACAGTTTGGAAATAGGTCTTGATCAATGGCACATGTTAGAACTAGTGGAAATACACATCAGCCATGGGTGGGGTGGGAGCTCGGGGGGGGTGAAGGGGAAAGTAAGAGTATGAATTATGTAATCATGTTAACTTTTCTAAAAAATAAATACTAAAATTGTGTTAAAAAATAAAATAAAAATAAAGAGCACAGAATCTGAAAACTATAAAAAAAAAGGTTAAAAAAAAAAGAAAGGTCAAACTAATTAGTTAATCTTTATAGATAAAATAATCAGATCTATAGTGAATCAAGTAAAGGGATATAGCCATCAACATCAAACTTACAGGGCTTCAGTTGGTCAAAGGTTAGCTGAGTTCCACTATCAGCTGATTCCTAGCTCAGGCTGCTAGCCCTGGGTTACTGTTAGCCATGTTGGGATTGGAGTAAGCGGATTCCACATATTCTCCTTTAACATCAGTTGCATTGGGTTGACCTTTTGGCTTCACTACCATATCTAGGTGTCCCATTAGGACTCAACATTCCCAATTAAATCAGTCCCTAGATTGACATAACAAATGATCTCCTGATTCTGCTTATTTCCCTCTGTATCAGTTCATGGAGTTTTTTCCACTTCTTTCTGAAATCATGCTGTTCATCATTCCTTATAGCACAAAAAGATTCTATCACCATCATATACCACAATTTGTTCAGCCATTCCCCAATTGAGGGATTTTAGTTTCTAATTCTTTCCACTACAAAGAAAGTAGCCATAAATATTTTTGTACAGACAAGTCCTTTCCCTTTTTTATCTCTTTGGGAAATAGACCTAATAGGGGTATTACTAGATCAAAAAGTAAGGATTCTTTTATAGTCCTTTGGGCACAATTCAAAATTGCCCTCAGCAATGGTTGTATCAGATCACAACTCTACCAGCAATACATTAGTGTCTCAATTTTGCCACATCCCCACCAACATTTATCATTTTCCTGTACTGTCATATTGTCCAATCTGATAGGTGTGAGATGGTACCTCAAAGTTGATTTAATTTGCATTTTTCTAATCAAGAATGATTTAGAACATTTTTTCATATGATTAGTAATAACTTTGATTTCTTCATCTAAAAATAGCCTATTCATATCCTTTAACCATTTATCAATTAGAGTTTTTTTTCTGCTTTGTGAAGAGTTAGGGAAAGGCTTTCATTTGATTTGATAAAGAGCAGTTACAAGATAGAATATGAGTATACCGGATTGGTTTCTGCTCCCTTCTTCCTGTATGCCCTTGGTATTCAAACTGCATTTCTTTCCATACCACATATAAAAGTGGTTGGCTGTTGTTGGGTGAAACCAGACGGCTAGCCCATGTGGGCTAATGATAACTGACACTGGAAATTGGGATTGTGGGATTTCGTTTTGTGGCCACAGACCAAGACAGAATTTGTAGCCACCATTCAGGCACAGAGTCAGAAAAGGCCATAGGAATCAGTCCACGTTATCCTAGTCCAAGTAACTGAACTGCTGGGACCTTGCATTCCCATCTGTGGAGACCCAAAGTCACAGCAAGAAAACTGAAATGGACCAGAAGCCAAAGTAACCAACCAGGAACTAGATTTCAGACAGCAAAATCTGGATTAGACAGAGATCCCAGGGCAGTTGCTGAAAACCTGTGAGAAAGCCAGTGATTCTTCTCCAAGCTTCCCATGCTTCCCTGGGTTTATAGTCCCTGACCCACTATGCACAAACCCTTTCTTAATCCCTTCCAAGACCTGCAGGAGCAGATGGTGTGGGACCATTTCCCAGGCACCACAAAGAACTGGGAAGTTAAGCAGGAAGATGTTTGGAGAGAATTCAGGGAAGCACTCCACTACTGATTGTTTCTTTGCCATTTTTCTATGTTTAATAAACCATGTGGTCTGAAGGAAGATGATTGCCTATGAATCAGCAGCACAGTGAGTCAAAAGAGAGAAGGAAATTTCCCAGAGGTAGAATAGGGACTAAGGTCATAAAGATCTCGTTACTTTAATAATCCTGAGCCATCTTTTATATCACATCCTAGACTGATTCAGAACCCAGGTCAGGGAAGGTTTCTCTTTGCCCAGATCTTTTTTTAAATAGATATACATACTGTGTGTGTACTATATTACAAATATATACACATACATACATATATTTCTATATATACACATATATAATATATGTAACATTGGTAGATATTGATATTGGAATGGAATAAAAGGGGCAATGTTGATATGTAGAGGAGTAAATGGGGGAATATAAGGAGGATAAATGGGGACAGCTGAGTTAAGGGATGAATTGGGAATATAAGGAAGGTAAATGGATGATTGGGGAATATAGGAAGGGCTGCTAATCACTGAGGCTAGAGACAGAGGGTACTGGGAGGAATAGGCTGGGTCCTTCAGGCTGGTAGGCTATCTCTGTGATACAAGAAGAATTGAGTCAGCCAGAAGTAGTATGGATCTGGCTGAAGGGTTTTGTTGTTAATTTCTAAGGTCCCTTGAGGGAGGAGACAAGAGGCTCCTCCCCACCAGTGAAACTGAAACCTACAGGAAGTCTCCATTGGCTACTTCCCACCCAAGATGAATGCCTAGGTTTGCCCTCAAGAAATAAAGGAAAGTTATTCCTTCCCTCTCCAGCCTTTGCCCTAATATCAACTACAATGATTCACCAGAGGCTTTTGTGTAGATATCAAAGGGGATTTATTGATGCCAGGGGTAAGCAGATGGAAAGAGGGTTTTGTATCTGCTGCTAGGGAGAAAGCTGGTGCTAGGGAAGGGTCACAGGAGAGGGTTAGACTGAGAGAGGACATCTCCCTCAGTCAGGGAAGGTTCACTGCCCTGAGATAAAAGTATTTATCAGATCACTAGGTAAGAGGGTGGCTTGATTTAAGATGTCCTTCCTGTTTACAGAAGCTAAACCCACGAAGTCCAATCACCAAACCACCCTTCCTCCCAGGGCCCAAAGGGGAAGTTCAGGGAAGTAGCAGGATATAAAAGGGAGAGGTTAGGGAGAGGTCTAGAAAGAATAGACAAGGTCCAAAATGCCCCAAAGGCAAAAGGCCCTTCAGTTGGAACTCCAGGGATATTTATAGCCTAGTTCTAACAGTTTTCCCATAAGCCCAGCCCCCAAGTTGGTTTAACATTCTAAACCTTTCTAACTGACAGGCTGCTACAGCTGGCTTACAAAAACAAGAGCTTTTGCTGCAAACCTGCATTACAGTCTTGGCATGTATACATATATATTTTAATTATTAACCATTTTCCTCTCATCCCACTGGAACAAAAAAGGGGGAAAGCTATGCAAAACCCTTTTAATAAATAAGCATAGTATGAGTATACATATTTGTAGTAGGTTTGCTCTTCTTACTTTCTCAATGGATAGAGAAGGGGAAGACAGAGGGAGAGAATTAAGAGCAAAAAAAATAAAATAAAATTGAATTTAAAAGAATAGATAAGCATACACAATAGTTCTTTCCATAGTGGCAAAGAATATCTATCAATTTATTGAACAATTTATGATATGTATGGAATGGAATGTTATTGTGCTGAATGATCAAATGATTGATGAAATGATGAAAGATTATGAAATAGCTTAGGAAGAATTATATGAACTGATACAAAGTAAAATGAACAGAATCAAGAAAATAATTTACACAATAACACCAATATCTTTACTGAAATATAAATGACTCTGAAAGATTTAGTTAATCTGATCAACACAATGGAACTAACCATAGTTCCAGAGAATTCATGATGAAACATGCTATCTACAGCCCGACAGAGAACTGATGATGGACTTAGACAGAAGTCCAGATTGAAGGAGGGAAGAGGGGAGTTAGACATAGCTAATGCAGGAATTTATTTTGTTGACTATACATATTTGTAATGAGTTTTCTTTCTCAATGGAAGAGAAAGGGTTAAAGGGAGACAGAGACAGAGAGACAGAGACAGACAGAGACAGAGATAAACAGAGACAGAGATAGACAGAGACAGAGACAGAGACAGAGAGAGGGGCAAAGAGAGTTCAGAACTGAAAATAAAATTAAATTGAATTAACATTTTAAAAACATAATGGAAGAAGAATATTCCCAGATTGTTCACATCTAAAAATATGTGTCCCATTCTGCATATTAGTCCATCTCCTTCATGAGGTAGGCAGCATTCTTTTATTTCTTTATTTAATTAGAATATTTTTCCATGATTATATGATTCATGATTTTTCCCACCCCTCTTCCCTCCCCCCTCCCAGAGCTAACAAGCAATTCCCCTGAGTTATATATGTATCATTGTTCAAAACCTATTTCCATGTTATTCATATTTGCAGTAGAGTGATCTTTTAACACCAAAACCCCAATACAGCCACATGATCAATGATATATTTTTCTTCTGTGTTTCTGCTCCCACAGTTCTTTCTCTGGATGTAGATAGTTTTCTTTCTCATAAGTTCTTCTGAATTGTCCTGAATTGCCGCTAGTAGAAAAGTGTGTTATATTTGATTTTCATTTCCTTTTCACAATACTATTATTTTATAATTGGCTCTGGCTCTGCTCCCTTCATTCAGTCCAAATTAGTCTTCAGGGGTTTTAGAAACCATTTCTTTCATCAATCCTTATGTAACCATACTTTTTCATTACATTCATGTATCATAATTTGGTCAGCCAAAGAACCCAGTTCTTTAAAACAATACAACTTAGAGGAGTAGAAATCTTTTGTATATACATAAAATCTTAGAAAACTGCTGGTCCAATGACTTGAGTAATGTATCATTTGATGGACAAAATGGTAAATCCCATTCTCTTGTGGTCAATAATAATGTAGTACTTTGTCTTTCTGAAGAAAAGGTAGAATATTTTCAGTGTAAACTATCACACTAGGTCAACATGCCTAGAACTTTAAGGGTACAAGATGATTTTGTAAAATGATCAATTGGGGAGACCAGTATCCCAAATGATCACAGGGGGATTGTGATAATTAGATTGAGTCTACACTATCCATCTTTAGATTTAATCACCAAAGGTGAGAATATCTCTAATTCTGGGAGGTCTGTAACTGAGGTGTGCTAGAGTGAGGGATGAATCAGAATCAACTGACCGCCCCCTAGGCAGTACTATGAGAATTGTCTATTGTGATTGGACATGCAAATTAGGAGGGAGGTACAGGAAGTGACACATAAGTGACCCCTTTAAAAAGAGGGAGTTGAGTGAGTGAGAGGTCTTTAGTGGAAGAGAATGTTTGGCAAAGGACCTTTTCTAGCTCATGGAGGAGTGCTGGAATGCTGAGACTCTGGTGGGACCTCTGACTGATCTTCTTTGAATCGTCACGTGGGTAATTTAGGCTGACTCTTTCTCTTCCCTTGGTGTTTCTGGAGGCTCTACCCTCATGGAGGCCTCTCTTGCCTCTCTAATTGTAAAAGGCCTTGTGGCTAGAAGCCTTGTTTAATTAGCCTCTGTGCCCCAACTGCTAGGGCCTCTAAATTCTTACCTGGTCCAGGCCAGTTTCTCTCTCTCAATTTCCCTACCTTCAACCTTCCTAATTGTAAATAAATCACCATAAAAGTCAATTTTGACTTGAGATTATTCTTAATAGAGGATTGATAATAGTTCAATCCTCTGGCAACCATCTTTTAATATATTGAACCAAAAAAAAAAAATCTTTTTCACCCTTATACAGTTATCAACTGAGACAACCTATACATACTGTTCACATTAGTCTCATGTTTTAAAATCATTTCCATAGATGTCACAAAATTGTCATTCATTCCAATTGATGCCTAAGAAACATTTGAATGTCAAATTTTGTAAGAGGTATTTTGCCTTCATTCTCCTTCTAGGTGACAAATTCTTTAATGGAAGAGACTAGATCCAGTGTATTTCAGTACCCAACAGTACTAGATGGGTGACCCTGGGCAAGTCACTTAACCCTGTCTCCTTCAGTTTTCTCATCTGTAAAATGATGGAGAAAGAAATGGCAAATGGGGTCACAAAGAGTCAGTCATAGCTGAAAATAACTAAACAACATCGCCACCTAATAGTGCTTTCTCTTTCCATATAAGGTTATAGAATTATAAAAAACCTCAGAAAGGTTAGCCTAGAAAGGTTAATAGACTTGCCCAAGGTCTCACCAATCCTCTGACTCCAAATCTAATGTTCTTTTTACTGTGCATGCTGCCTCTTGAGAGACATTTAGTAAATATTTCTTGAATGACTAAATGAATGAATTTAAAGGTCATGCATCTATAAGCAGCCAAGTAAATAGAATCTTCTCAAAGCATTTCTCAGAATTTCTAGACCCTGAGAAGTTTGAGGCACAAAAGTACTTCACAGACCTATTTTGAATTCTATCTAGTGAAAAGTTGAAAGGGGGTAAATATTTTTGTTAAATCTAGCAATTAGTCCACATCACAAACAATGCATGCGGTTATTAAAAAAAAAAGTGCTACTGATCTAACCAGTAAAATAATGGTCTCTGAACTTCCATTTCCTCATATAAAAAATGAGGATATTGGATTGAGTAGAGTTCCTTGAAATTTTAGGATTCTTATTCTGTGACATAACATAAGCAATAAAATTAAATGGTTTCTAAATTTTTTTATTCTATGAACAATTAGGTAATAACATAATTGTTGGGGGATTACCAGCAGTCCAGTTCCCCTTGGGGGCGGGACAATTGAGTGAAAATGGAGTGAGAAGAGCCAGAGACCCAGTAGGTTTGCAGTGGCTGATCTGAAGTGCCATCTGCTGATTTTAATTTTTATACCCTCTTTTCTTTATGATCTCATACAGGTTTTTTTCTTCCCATACATTCAAAATCACATATTAACTTTTGAAACATGACAAGATTGACATTTACTAATTATCTTATTGTGGTTAAACAAAGAAGCAAGCTTGTCAAAAATTATTCATTATGGGCTGGCTTAGTTTGAACTTATTCTTTTCAGCCATGCGTAAGGTACAAGTACGTCAGTTCCTAGCTAAACATAATAGTTAATTATATTTTAACTAATTATATTATGTATATAGTTATGTTATACTATTCATTCCCATCATCAATCAAGGAGATAGTTATGGTAGTTGATTACATCCAATAAGATACAATAATATCAGTCTGGTCCAATGTTTTGTTACCATGGTGCTTTTTCTGTTATAGGATCACTAAGAATACAGTTCTGGTAGGGTGATTCTGTGCTAATTTGTCATTGCCTTAATTTCCTTCTGTTTCACTGTTTCCATGGTCTGTAGGAGTTTGGGAACAAACTCAGGCCAGGTATTTTCTTGCTGGGAACTTTAGAAACTTGCATTAATTCACTAACTGCTGGTTTTCTGTTGGGCTGATTCTAGGGGAAATTTCTATACTCTAGTGGGTTGTACAGGGGTTTATTTTGGGATAGTGGATAGTCTGTGGCTATGATTGTTCTTGCCATGAAACTGTATTGTTTTTCTGTGTCTCCTTTGAGGTGGATAAGGATATTGATTGCAATAATTTCAATGAAGTGAATGTCACTGTAAAAAGAATCATATAGGGTAAACTGAGTGTGGAATCTCCATCCTCCTGACAACCTGCCATGCTGGATTGTCAGAGCTTGTGAGTAGCCATGCTAACCTCACAGCCTCGATGGCTTCTGGCACATAATGAAATGTTTAATCAGATTATTCATAGGATGAGCAACAAGAATTTTAATATTTTGCTCATAACTAATCTATAAAATTACTTAACAGCTAGAAAGTTTTGAAGATATTGGAATACCACAGGGCAGCTAGGTGGCTCAGTGGATTGAGAGCCAAGCCTAGAGATGGGAGGTCCTGGATTCAAATTTGGTCTCAGAAGCAGAAGTGTTCCACAATGGTCGGCAACCTTTATGGCTGTGGGAGGCAGAAGGTGCTGGAATATGGGACAGGGGCTGAAGGGCCCCCTGGGGCACATCCTGGAGCTCTGCCAGGAATGGCCAGTTGGGAGGTGGAGCCAGATTTGGCTCGAGAGCCATACATTGCCGACCCCTGCCCTAAGCCCTGCCACGTGGCTGTAAACAATCAAAAGAACATGGACACAATAATTATTTGATTGGTATGGGGCCATCTTTCAAATAAGATATATGAATTGCTTATATTTACAATTATGAGAAAACTTCTTATATCATATATCCTAAATCCTTGGTTAAAGGGGTTCAGACTCCCAGCCACATAGGACTAGGTTCAAACAAAGCCCAATTTCCATAATCACTGCCTTCATTAGAGCCTGTAGAGAAAAAGCAAATTTTGACTGAAAATTGCCCTAGGGTGCTTAACATTTCATTAGTATTCCATTTACATTGCACTCTGCCCCCCTCACCCCAGTGGGCAAACCTAGTGAGCAAATGTAGACCAAAGTGAACTATCCAAAAAGTGACATCAGTTCTTGGGGAATGGTAGGGCATCAACCACCCAAATAAATGCCCCCTTTCTTAGTAACTAATAAAGTTAAAAATCATACCTGACAACCTCCCCTCACCACCCTTACTTATTCATTCACCTCACTGCCTTACTCATTTTCCTATCTACTTACACTCCCCATTAGCTAACTCTAATCCTATACTACTGCTATACTCTCATAATAAAGCTTGTTCCCTCACTGTGGAATGAGTCTGAGTTGTAAAACTCTTTGGATGAGACCCTAATTTCACCACACCCAAATCACTAGATTTGTGACCCTGGGCAAGTCACTTAGCCCCAGTTGCCTAGCTCTCACCACTCTTCGTCCTTGGAGCCGATACTTAGTATTGATTCCAAGATAGAAGATATATAACAACTTGGAGGTCCCACTTCACACCTAGCAGATTGACCAATATGACAGTAAAGGAAAGTAATAAATGTTGAAGGGAATGTGAAAAAACTGGGACATAAATGCATTGCTTGTGGAACTGTAAACTAATTGAACCATTCTGGAAGGCAATTTTGAATTATGTCCAAAGGGCTATAAAAGAATGCATACATTTTGATCTACTACTAGGTCTGTATCCCAAAGACATAAAAGAAAAAAGCAGGGGAAATGACCTGTTTGTGCAAAAATATTTATAACTGTGCTTTTTATGGTGGCAAAGAATTGGAAACTAAAGGGATGTCCCTCACTTGGGAATGGCTGAACAAATTGTGGCATATGATGGTGATGAAATACTATTGTGCCATAAGGAATGATGAACAGGATGATTTCAGAAAGATCTGGAAAGACCTAAGTGAACTGATGCTAAGTGAAATAATCAGAACCAAAAGAACATTATACACAGTATCTGAAATACTGTGGGATGATCAAATGTGATAGACTTTGTTATTAACAGAAATACAATGATCCTGGACAATTCTAAAACATGAAAAAGAATGCTATCCACCTCTAGAGAAAGAATGACTGGATCTTAAATGCAGATGAAAACATATGTTTATTTGGATATATGATTTAGAGTTTGAATTTTATAAGATTATTCACTTACAAAAAAGAATAATATGGAAATAAATTTTGCATGACAATATATGTATAACCCAGATTAATTGTTTCCAGGAGGTGGGATGGAAGAAGGGAAGAAGACAACATGAGTCATATAACTTTGGGAAACTCATGTGGAAATTTGTTATTAAAATAAAAAAAGGAAAACAAAACAAATTAAAAAATAAGATGTAAGGGTTTAAAAAAAAAGATAATGAAATATTCCAATAAGATTTATAAATTGTTTTATTGCAATATATGCCAGTATTTTAAAGGTCTGGGATTTCTTCAGAATGAGTACTTATTTTAACCAAGGAGACCAGGCAGCCTATTTATCATTTTACTAAAATTCTCAACTACCTCTCCATTCTCTGCCCACACACAAAACCCAACATTACCAGGTTAGCTGGCATCCCCTAGATCAGTGATGGGCAAACTATGGCCCGTGGGTCAGATGCAGCTCCCTGAAATGTTCTATCTGGCCAAGTAACATTATTCCTAATCTGACGAATACAATGAGTAGGATACAATACGATGAAACTTTGAAAGAGTTCCCTTAGAAATAGACTGACAGATAAGCATTTCCTTTCCTTTGGCCCCCTCTTTAAAAAGTTTGCCCATCATTGCCCTAGATGGGTTGCCATATCTTCCTGTTTTAAGGTTGGCACATATTTCACAAATCCCAAGTTCAGAGTCAACCTTGGAGGGACAACTAAAATTATAACTATTCTTTGGTGAGAATGGGTCTTTTTGGTACAAATAATTTCATGATATCTTTTCAAGGGAACTGAATATAATCATTGAGGAAGGAATTAACAAATTTTATTTATTCAGCAACTAACATGATCAAGGCACTAATTTTATTTTTTAAAACATTTATTAATATTTATTTTTTAGAAAAGTTAACATGGTTACATAATTCATGCTCTTACTTTCCCCTTCACTCCTCCAAACCCCCCCCCCATGGCTGATACGTATTTCCACTGTTTTTAACATGTGTCATTGATTAAGACCTATTTCCAAATTGTTGATAGTTGCATTGGTGTGGTAGTTTCGAGTCTACGTCCCTAATCATGTCCGCCTCAACCCATGTGTTGAAGCAATTGTTTTTCTTCTGTTTCCACTCCTGTAGTTCTTCCTCTGAATGTGGGTAACATTCTTTTACATAAGTCCCTCAGTACTGTCCTGGGTCATTGCATTGCTGCTAGTACAGAAATCTATTACATTCTATTTTACCACAGTGTATTGGTCTCTGTGTACAATGTTCTTCTGGATCTGCTCTTTTCGCTCTGCATCAATTCCTGGAGGTCTTTCTAGTTCACATGGAATTCCTCCAGTTTATTATTCCTTTGAGCACAATAGTATTCCATCACCAGCATATACCAAAATTTGTTCAGCCATTCCCCAATTGAAGGACATACCCTCATTTTCCAGGGTATTTTCCTACAAGTCTGTTTATCTATGATCTCTTTGGGGTACAAACCCAACAATGGTATGGCTGGATCAAAGGGCAGGCATTCTTTTATAGCCCTTTGAGCATAGTTCCAAATTGCCAGCCAGAATGTTGGGATTCCAAAGCCAGGTAGATCAAAAACAGAGAAAGAAAACTACAGACCAATCTCCCTAATTAACATAGATGCAAAAATATTAAATAGAATAATAGCAAAGAGATTCCAGCAAGTGACCAAGAGGATCATCCACCATGATCAGGTGAGATTTATACCAGGAATGCAAGGATGGTTCAACATTAGGAAAACCATCCACATAATTGGCCATATCAACAATCTAACAAACAAAAATCACATGATCATCTCAATAGGTGCTGAAAAAGCCTTTGACAAAATACAGCACCCATTCCTATTGAAAACCCTGCAAAGTATAGGAATAGAAGGACCTTTCCTAAAAATAATAAACAGTATATACCTAAAACCATCAACAAGCATCATATGCAATGGGGATAAATTAGAAGACTTTCCAATAAGATCAGGTGTGAAACAAGGATGTCTATTATCACCTCTATTATTTAACATTGTACTAGAAACACTAGCAGTAGCAATTAGAGAAGAAAAAGAAATTGAAGGTATCAAAATAGGCAATGAGGAGACTAAGCTTATCATTCTTTGCAGATGATATGATGGTCTACTTAAAAAATCCTAGAGAATCAACTAAGGAGCTTGTAGAAATAATCAACAACTTTAGCAAAGTTGCAAGATACAAAATAAATGCACATAAATCATCAGCATTTCTATATATTTCCAACACATCACAGCAGCAAAAGGTAGAAAGAGAAACAGCATTCAAAATCACCCTAGACAATATAAAATACTTAGGAATCTATCTACCAAAACAAACACAGGAATTATATGAAAACAACTACAAAACACTTTCCAAACAATTAAAACTAGATCTAAACAATTGAAAAAACATTGATTGCTCATGGGTAGGATGAGCTAACATAATAAAAATGACCATTCTACCCAAATTAATTTACCTATTTAGCGCCATACCTATCAAACTACCAAAAAACTTTTTTACTGAATTAGGAAAAATTATAACAAAGTTCATCTGGAATAACAAAAGATCAAGAATATCAAGGGAAATATTGAGAAAAAAATGTGAAGGAAGGGGGCCTAGCAGTACCAGATATTAAACTGTACTATAAAGCAGTGGTCATCAAAACAATATGGTACTGGCTAAGAGACGATTGGGAGGATCAGTGGAATAGACTTGGGGTAAGTGACATCAGCAAGACAGTGTATGATAAACCCAAAGAGCCCAACATTTGGGACAAAAATCCACTATTGGCAAAAACTGTTGGGAAATTTGGAAAACAATATGGGAGAGAGTAGGTTTAGATCAACATCTCATACCCTACACCAAAATAAATTAAGAATGGGTGAATGACTTGAATATAAAGAGGGAAACTATAAATAAGTTAAGTGACTATAGAATAGTTTACTTGTCAGATCTCTGGGAAAGGAAAGATTTTAAAACCAAGCAAGAGTTAGAGAAAATTACATAATGTAAAATAAATTATTTTGATTATATCAAACTAAAAAGCTTTTGTACAAACAAAAAGAATGTAGCCAAAATCAGAAGGGAAACAACAAATTGGGGAAAAGTCCTTATAACAAAAAACTCTGACAGGGGTCTAATTACTTAAATATACAAGGAGTTAAACCAATTGTATAAAAAATCAAGCCATTCCCCAATTGATAAATGGGCAAGAGACATGAATAGGCAATTTTCAGATAAAGAAATCAAAACTATCAATAAGCACATGAGAGTGTTCTAAATCTCTAATAATTAGAGAAATGCAAATCAAGGCACTAATTTTAGATACTATAAGCAATATGAAGTGGCATAAGACATTTCTTCTAGAAAAATTTATCATCCCACTGGAAAATAGGATACATGCAAAGAAAAAGATAACTAATAAAACAAGACAATCAATATATGGTAAGTGTCAATGAGTTGAGTAGCTTGGTATTGTTGTTGAATTGTTTCAGTTGTGTCTAACTCTTTGTGGCTCCATTTTGGGGTTTTCATTGCAAAGATACTGGAATGGTTTGTCATTTCCTTCTCTAGCTCATTTTCAGGTGAGGAAACCAAGTCAAGTAGGGTTAAATTATCTGCCCACAATCACAATACTAGTATCTTGGCTGGATTTGTATTCAGGTCCTCCTAACTCCAAGGCCAGAATTCTATCCACTGAGCCACCTACCTCACTCAGTAGAGATTACTCTGGGCTGACAGAGTCAGGAAATATTTCATAGAAGAGATAAGATTTGATCCATGCTTTGAAGGATGAGTGAAATTTAGATATAGAAAGGAAGAAGACTACACTGCAGAAGAACATAATGTATGAGTAAAAGCACTGAAGTGAAAAAGATTTGGTATGATCCATTGATAGTGGGTAGACAAGATACAATGGAAAGGGTACTGGATTTGAAGTCAGAGGACCTGGATTTTAATCACTGTTTTGCCATTTACTACTTGTATAACCTTGGATAAGTCACCTAACTTCTCTAGACCTTTGTTTCCTCATCTATAAAATGAGAAAATTGGACTAGATCGGTAATGGGCAAACTATGGCCTATGGGCCAGATGCAGCCCCCTGAAATGTTCTATCAGGCCAAGTGACATTATTCCTAATCTGACAAATACAATGAGTAGGATACAATACAATGAAACTTTGAAAGAATTGCCTTAGAAATAGACTGACAGATGAGCATTTCCTTTCCTTTGGCCCCCTCTTTAAAAAGTTTACCCATCACTGCACTAGATGATCTCTACAATCCCTTCTAGATTCAATTCAAGGATCCTATGATTCCAAAGTCATTTCCACATGAACATCTATGATCCTATGATACCTGGATACATCTGATTAAAGAAAAGAATTCATATGAGGGAGCAGTGAAAAACAATTTTGGAAAGAGATTCCTGAGGGGTCTTAACCCACTCAGAACTCTAGCCCTTTGTTGTTTAGATTGATGGGTGTTCTGAGTACAACCTTACTTGGTTAGGTGGTCCATTTATCTAGCAAGCCCTAGCAAGGCTTTGCAATCCACCTGAACCACATTTCTTACTATCTTTCTTGCTCCCCTATTGTTACCTCTTTCCTTTGTCCTTTCTCATCTCTTTTTCAGGAAATCTAATCAAACCACTAAAGCTATAACTACTAGAAAGATTATGCCAATCAACTTCCCTATGGTTCCACTCACCATTTTTGAGACTTCCCAAATGAAAACACCCCTTCCTGGCTACCACTCCTATAGATATAGTCTCCGTGTATTTACTAATGGTAGAGACTCTTATTTTTGTCTTAGTAAACTTTTTGCAGACACTCAATAAATGCTTTTTCATTCAAATCAATAAGTATTTAGTAAGAATCTACTACAGGCCAGGCAATGTGATAAGACCTAGGAATTTTTTAATAAGTGAAAACAATCCACATTCTCAAGGATCTCATGTTCTAGTGGGGAAGACAACATGTAAATAATAATGTACAAACAAGAAGTAAGCAACATATTTTTCAGAGAGAAGGCATGATCTTTAAGGATTATCAGACTGGTTGTTTAATCCACTCTGCTATCCTCTTCCACTTCATGGGTGACTTTAGCCCATTTACATTCACAGTCATGATTGCCATCTGTGTATTCCCCTCCATCTTATTTTCCCCTTTTAATCCTATACTTTCTCTTTTTATTCTGTCCCTCCACACAAGTTCTTTGTTTTTAATCATCCCCACCAATTCCCACTCCTTTATATTACTCCCCTCCCTTATTATTCCCCTCCTACTTCTCTATAGGGTAAAATAGGATTCTATATCCCAGTAAGTCAGTTTGTTATTCCCACTCTGAACCACTTCCAGATTCAAGCATTGCCTGTCACCACCCTCATCCTCCAAGGAGGATTTGCCTGGGAAAGTCTTCTTGCAGGAGGTAAGATTTCAGGAGACTTGAAGAAAGCCATTTATTCATTAAAATATAAAGCCAACTTGTGGAATATCTTGAATGTAAGGCTAGGAAGAGATGATTTTATACTATGGTTTTCCTTTTACTTATTTCTAATAGTCACCAATTTTTTACACATTTTTACACATTTAGCAAAATTTGCATGTGATGGAATTAAAGTACATTTAGGTTGAAATCATTAATGTTTCTTTGCAATTGTAAACTTTGAATGGAAACAACAGGAAATAAATAAAAGTTAAATTTTGTGTCGTTTCTAATAGATTACAAGTGCATGTAAAGAGTTGAGGTGTTGTTCAGTTGTGTTCAGCTATTCATGACCCCACAAACAATAGCATGCCAGTGATGTCCTTGCAATTTTCTTGACAAAGGTACTGGAGTGATTTGCCATTTCCTTCTCCCATGGGTTAAGGCAAAGAGAGGTTTTGCCCTGTAGTAATTGTCCCTGAGTTATACAGATAGTAAATGTCTGAGGCCAGATTTGAATTCAGCTCTTCCTGACTCTGGATAGCGAAGTGGCTTGGTGGATAGACTGCTATTCCTGGAGTTAGGAAGACCTGAGTTCAAATCTGGCCTGAGAGACTTATGGCTGTGTGCCCCAGGGCAAGTCACTTAACTCCATTTGCTTCAGTTTCCTCACCTGTAAAATAAGCTATTGAAGGAAATGGCAAACCATTCCAGTCCAGTATCTTTGCAATGAAAACCCCAAATGAGGTCACAGAGTTAGATACAATTAAAATGCCTGAACAACAAAACAATTCCTCCCTCCTGGTTCACTTCTCTATCCACTGAACAATCTCACTGCCTTTTTAAATAGCTGCATGGTGGGTTTATATTATAGGAACTGGTTCTGTCAGTCTTTATACAACATGAGTTTTGCAAAAAAAAAAAAAAAAAGGTTTTGTCAAGATATAGTCTCAGTAATTTGAAAACAAGATTCATTTTTTTCCTCTGTTATAGATTTTAAAAATTAAAGCTTCTGTTTGTTGAGTCTGCTAAAATGATAAGTGAGTCTGACTTTACAAGGATTTTTGCTACAAAACAGATATAGCCAAAACATTTAGAGTAAAAGAGGCTGAGACCTTAAATTCCCTTTTAAAAAATGAATCTTTATCTTGTCTCTGCCCTAAGCTTACCTGCCTAATAGCCTACTGAATTACTGTTTGTCCTGAAGGATTTCTATTTCAAAGCACCTATATTTGAAATACCTTTCTGTGATCTTTGAAGTAATAATAATCACAAGCGATAGCTTTCTTTTATATTATATACATTATCTCATTTGATATAAGGATAAAAAGTTTTAGTATTTTCCAGACTCTATTAAGACTGAGAGAAACCATGCACAAATGAAATCTTCTAAGACCATCAAATGGATTGCCTGACTACAGTGTTGGAACACTAAACAATCTGATGAAACCAAGATGTTGGAATGATAGAGTTATACATAGTCTTCTTTGTCAAAGTGAAAGACTAGAATAGTCTGATTATATCACATGAGATCGCAGAATCCCACAGATTTAGAACCTACAGATTTAGAGTGAAGGGACCTTAGTAGTCATTTAGTGAAGCTCCATCATTTTATAGATGAGGCTCCAAGAGATTAATTACTTTCTTCCTGGTCACACTGATAATCAATAGCAAAGGCAGAATTTGACCAGGTGGACAGGTTGGCTAATTTTATTGAACTTTTTCTCCCCTCCACCTTTTTTCAACTCTACATAGGGGAGGAGAGAAAGATGTATTCAGAAATAAAGGTGAATTTTTTCAAAGTGTTTAGGATGTTTGTTTTTTTAGTGGACCCATGATTCCCAGTGAAGATCTCCTTTGATCAGTATGAATAAGCATTAACTCTGTTATTTAAAATTTCAGAGAATTAGTCAAGGCACTAAGATTATTAAGCAACTCACCTGAGGTCTCAGATCCAGCATGTAGCAGAAACAGGGCTTGAAAATAGACCTTCTTAGTTCAGATCTGGCCTCAGATACTTCCTAGTTGTGTGACCCTGAGCAAATCATTTAACCCCAATTGCCTAGCCCTTGCCTCTGGGTTATTATAAAGGAAGCAGCCAGCTAGCTCAGTGGATAGAGAGCCAGGCTTAGAGATGGGTGGTCCTCCAATCAAATCTTGTCTTAGATATTTCCTACCTATGTAACCCTGGACACATAATTAATTCCAATGGCTTCACCTTTACTTCTCTTCTGCCTCGGAACCAATACACAGAATTGACCTTAAAAGGAAGGTAAGGGTTTAAAAAGAAAAAAAAAATAATTGATACTAAGACAGTAGGTAAGGGTTTAAAAAAATATTTCTTCTTGACTCAGAGGCCAACTTTCTAGTGATAGACCTGGAGTCAGGAAGACCTGAGTTCAAATCCAGTCTCTAATACTAGCTGAATGACTTTGGGCATTTATCACTTAATCCTTTTGCCTCCCTTTCCCTGACTGTAAAATGGCAGTAATAATAGCATTTGCTTCCCAGAGTTATTGTGAAGATCAAATGAGATAATAATGGTAAAGTTCTTACCACAATGCCTAGAAAGGAGCTATGTGCCTGGTAGTTAAGAGTTTCTCCTCTTTCTTTTCCCTTGTGTTTGTTACCCCAGTGATGTTAACCTCCATTTCTGCTTTATTTTATTGACTCTTTAGTTTTTTGTCTTATTACAGGGTAAAACCATGAGGTCTTTGCCCTGTATCAAATACCATTTACTGTATACCATTGTGACTTCAGGATCAACACTAATTCCCATTTCCTTTTAGTTAAAGTTCTATGTCTGTTCTAAGAACCAGTGACATAATGTCTACCGAGATGACTGATGAAAATCGTTAGTTTGTTTTCAGAGACAGTCAAATAAAGTTTTCAGAGACAGTCAAATAAAATTCAGTCAAATATATTTTAGAAACAAAGGGAATATTCTGTAAAATGGGAGGAAATATTTACATCCCACAATTTTAATTATTAAAAATTGCTGAGTAGCAATTTGGCAAGTTTTAGACAAGAAAAATATCAGAAATCTCACAGAAATTTCTTTAGGGTTTATTAGACTTCTGAAAGCATACAAGAAAAGAAAAGATAATTCATTTCTATATCTATTGATATAATATCCAGTCGTTTCCCTCCCTCAACTGAAAATATTGGACACCCTTAACTACTTACACAACTCCTTCTTGCTTATGGTATTAAGTACTCTTCTCTTGCACATAAAGACCTCAATTGAAATAAGAGCTTCTCACATTGTTGTGCCAACAATAAAATTTAAAATTTAAAAATCTTTAGCCCAGGAAATTGCAGACAGTAATGGCATCTTCCTTGATGAAGATGCAAAAACAAATTTATTTCCTGTTAGGCTGAGGGAGGCTAATGGATCCTGCAATTCTTTTAATGAATAACTTGTTGCAGTGGAGATGTAGACAAAGACAGGAACTGCAATGCCATCTTCTGGCTTAGTTCCTGAAAGAAAAGGAACTCTTGGAATGTGCTGAAATAAATTTCCATGTTTGAGAGAACCAGGACTTCAGGCTCAGTAATCAATCTCACTGGTCCTACTCCAAATTTCCAAGACTATAGCCAGGTAAATTTAGGTTTAGATATTCTATAAATCAATAGCCAAATGGACCTGGGGAATGGGGCAACAGAGAGTAAGAACAGTAAATAAGTGTGTTTGTTCATGAACCCAGAAAATAGATTTAAATATTCCCTTCCCTTGCAGACCTTGAACAATGTATTAAATCTACCAATAATTATAACAATACAGGTATTCAAATGAAATAATTTTCATAGAGAAGAGGTCATAGAATTGAATTTTAGTTATGAACCTTTTTGGCAATCAGAAAAAAGATTACTCTCAGAATAACACTTTTAAATATTTAAGAAATTTATATAGAGGATTTTAGAGGAAACTAATTATATTGAAATACATTTCTGTACAGTTTTTAAATACCAAATTCATGGACCCCAAATTAAAAACTCCTATTTTATATGGCCAAAAAATCATAGCTATAAATCTAGAAGGCATTTCCTAGACCTTCTTACCTATTTTACATATAGGGAAACTGAGGTCCAGAGAGATTAAGTAAATTAATGTCATACAGGCAATGAGTGTCAAAGACAGGATTTGAACCCAGGTCTTCCAATTTCTGAGCAAGAGCTCTTTTTACTGTAACATGAAATTATTAGTAACCAGATACTCACCCGCAAAGGCCTTAAATAATAAATAACTGAAATGTAAATGAAAATTCTGAAGTTTCATATTATACTCATCCTATTTGGAAATATGATAAAATAGAGAAATAATTAATTCTAGAAGGAATTTGGGAAAACTAAAGCAGCAACTTGAATTAGAAAATAAAGATAGAGGGGGCAGCTGGGTAGCTCAGTGAATTGAGAGTCAGGCCTAGAGACAGGAGGTCCTAGCTTCAAATATGACCTCAGACACTTCCCAGCTGTGTGACCCTGGGCAAGTCACTTAACCCCCATTGCCTTGCCCTTACCACTCTTCTGCCTTGGAGCCAATACACAGTATTGACTCCAAGACGGAAGGTAAGGGTTTAAAAAGAAAAAGAAAAGGAAAGAAAAGAAAAGAAAAGAAAGGAAAAGAAAAGGAAAGGAAAGAAAAGGAAAGAAAAGAAAAGAAAAGAAAAGAAAAGAAAAGAAAAGAAAAGAAAAGAAAAGAAAAGAAAAGAAAAGAAAAGAAAAGAAAAGAAAAGAAAGATAGATTTGGTAGTCAGGAGAAACTAGGTTTGAATTTTGCCTCAGATACTTACAGTATTAACTGTATGATCCTGGGTAAATCCCTTAACCACTGGGAGCTCCAAGGACCTTATATGGAAAGGAGGGATAATGAAAGCATCTACTTCACAGGGTTTTATTATAATATTGAAATGAGGCAATAGTTGTAAAGCTTTTTGCAAATTTTAAATTGCTATATAAAATTTAGCTAACGTTATTTTTATAAATATTGTATTAATGGAGTTGTCAATTGGTCTGTTTTTATTCAGTCATTTTTTTCAGTCATGTCTGACTCTGTGTGGCTCCATTTGGGATATTCTTGGCAGAGATACTAGAGTGGCTTGCCATTCCTTCTCTGGTTCATTTGACAGATGAGGAAACTGAGGAAAACAGGGTTAAGTGATTTGTTCAGGGTCACACATCTAGTAAATGTCTGAGACCAGATTTTAACTCAGGAAGATGGTTCTTGACTTCATGCCCAGAGCTCTATTCACTGCACATCTTAGCTGCCTGCAATAGCTATAATGGTATAACTATTCTAAAAACCAATTTGGAATCCCACAAGAAAGGTTTACTCAACTGTCCATACCCAATTCCTTTGGGAAAATATTTCAAGGAATACCTTGACAGAAAGAATACTTATACACCAAAATATTCACAAATAGCTATTTTATAGTAGCATAGAGCTAGAAAAATTAATAATAAAATTCATCTGAAAGAACAAAAGGCCAAGAATATCAACAGAATTAATGGGGAAAAAATATGAAGCAAGGTGGCTTAGCTGTACCATATCTCAAACTGTATTAAAGAGCAGGAACCATAAAGACAATCTGGTACTGTCTAAAAAACAGAGCAGTGAATCAGTGGACTAGATTAGGCATTCAATAGGCAGTAGTAAATAACCATAGTAATCTAATGTTTCACAAACTCAAAGATCCAGGCTTTGGGGAAATTGGAAAATAGTAAGATAGAAACTAGGAACAGATCAATACCTAACACTACATACCAAGGTAAAGTCAAAATGGATACATACATGTTTTAGAAAAAAAGGGTGATAACAAAAAAATTAGGGGAACACAAAATAGTTTACCTGTCAGACCTAGGGATAAGGGAAGAATTTAGGTCCAAACAAGACATAGAGGATATCATAAGATATAAAATAGATAAATTTGACTACATTAAATTTAAACTGTTTTGCACAAACAAAAAATGCAAACAATATTAAAAGGCAAACAAGGGGCGCATTTTATAGCAAATGTCTCTGACAAAGGCTTCATTTTTCAAATATAAAGAGAACTGAGTCAAATTTATAAGAATATAAAGCATTCTCCAACTGACAAAAGATCAAAGGATATAATCAGGAAATTCCCAGATGAAATTAAAACTATCTTTAGTCATATTTTAAAATGTCCAAATCGCTATTAATTAGAGAAACACAAATTGAAACAACTCTGAGGTGCCACTTCACATCTATCATGCTGGCTCATATGACAAAAAAGTGGAAAATGATAGATGTTGTAGAAGATATGGTAAAACTGGAACACTAATATATGGTTGGTGGAGCTCTCAACTGATATAGCCATTCTGGAGAGCAACATGGAACCCTGCCCAAAGAGCCATAAAACTCTGCATCCCTTTGATTCCTAGATCTGTATCCCAAAGACATCAAAGATGAGGAAAAGGACCCACTTGTACAAAAATATTTTTAGCAGCTCTTTTTGTACTGGCAAAGAATTGGAAAATGGCTCGTCTAGCAATTGGGGAATGGCTGAACAAATTGTGATATATGCTTGTAATGAATGGAATGCTATCATGCCAGGAGAAATGACAAACAATACAATCACAAAAAGAACCTAGAAAGACTGATAGAAAGTGTTGCAAAGTCAAGTGAGCAGAACCAAGAGGGCAAAAAGGGAAAGATAGTATTCACATAATGATAGTATTTCAGAGTCAGAGCAAAAGCTGGCTCAGGTTGTTTGGACTTTCTTCCTCTCCTGTCATTGTGTTTCTTGGCATTTTCTGTGTGAGAACCTAAGAATCTATAGGCTTTACAATATTATTGTTATGATAATCACCTTACTACTTTATCTCAATCATTTGCCAGTAATTTCACTATCTATGTCTTCAAGATAGTGAGGCATCTCTAGTCTTTCTCTTTGGTCAAATATGGCCAAATATATCTATTTTCCTCAGATAATGATTTTTCTCTATTTTTTCATTTTTTCCCTATATTTTTCTATGTTTTTCCTTGTTACAAGGGGAAATTCTGCAGCAGAGTATATTAGGAAATGACTATAATATAATAAAGGAGGGAAAATTCTTGGGCAGTACATTGCTGGAATGAAGCAAAATATAGGCTTCTGGGAGATGTCTGTACCCTTTGATCTAGTGATTTAATTGCTAGGTATATGCCCCAAGGAGGTCAGAGACAGAAAGAAAAGCCCTAAACAGACCAAAATATTTATAGCAGCACTTTTTGCGATAGCAAAGAACTGGAAACAAAGGAGATTCCATCAACTAGGGAACCTCTAAGAAAGCCATGGTAAGGAATAGAAAGGAATCCCATGATGAGTACAGCAAAGTGTGGCAAGACATATGAATCAATAAGAAGTGAAGTAAGCAGAAGTAGGAAAACAATATTATGGGAATGGCAACAATCTAAATGGAGAGACCAAAAATAAAATGGGAAATTAATGTTTGAAATAATAACCAAAGTTGGCCTCAAAGACAAGAGAAAACAAGACACCTCCCTCCTTTCTTTGCAGAGATAAGACACTTTGGATATGCATCACTACATATGATGTTAGGTTTTTTGGTATATTTGTTAGTTTTGTTGAACTGGTCTTTTTCCTCCTTTTTTAAAAAAAATTATTCTTTCTCATAAGAGACAAGTGGAGTAGAGGAATGAGACTGATGGATATATTGGAAAAATAAATAAGAATAATGGATTAATGAGAATGACAACATTGCTAATAATATATTTAAATAATAAAAGCAAGATATCAATAGAAAAAAATTTTAAAGGAAAATGCCCAATGAGAACCTTCTGTGCACACCAGTATTTCACCAAATAAATAATAGCTAACAATCATATAGTACTTTACAAATATTATCTGATTATCACAACAACTCTGGGTGGTAGGTGCTATAATTATCCCCCTTTTACAGATGAAGAAACTTGGGCAAATAGAGGTTAAGTGACTTGCCAGTGATCCCATAACTAGTGCCTCATCTTGGGTTTTCCTCATTAGGTCCAACACTATGCACTTTGCCACCTAGTGGACTAACAAAAAAAAAATAAGAACCATTTACTCTCAGGTTTTCTTAGTGGACTAATAATAAAAGTTTTCCTGGATTGGGGTATTTAAGGTCCATCACTAGCAAATCTAAGTATTTTAAAAGTTATCATGTTCCCCTCTGTCTTCCATTCTTCAAACTAAACATCCCCTCTCCTTCCTCCCTGGTGGGAGGTTTCTAATCCTCTCCCCATCCTGGCCATCGTCCTCAACCTCAGATCATCCTTGTTCTCTGTCTAGACCTATAATTTCATTGATGTGGGGAACCCCTGGAAAGGAAACTCCTTCTACTAATACAGACCTGAAACTGTCAGAGGGCTGCCAAGGGCACTTACAAGTCATGATTTTCCCAGGATCACACAGCCAGTATGCAGCAGAGGCAGAACTTAGTCTTAAACTTAAAGCTGGCTATCTGTCCACTACCCAACGATCCTAGTCCTGCCTAAAATAGGGGGCTCAGAGCTGAGCACAGAACTGAACCCCAGATATGGTCTCACTAAGGCCAAGTAGAACTTCATTTTCTTCATTCTAGACATTCTGAGATTGCATTAACTTGGGATTGGAGGGAAGAAGAATAGAGGGGGAAACTTTGGCAATGTAAAGACAAAGGGCAATTAGGTAGCTCAGTGGATGAGTGCCAGGTCTGGAGTGAGGAAGACTCATTTCCCTGAGTTCAAATCTGAGCTCAGATATTTACTAGCTGTGTGACCCTAGGCAAACCACTTAATCCTATCTGTCACAGTTTCTTCATTTGTAAAATGAGCTGGAGAAGGAAATGGCAAACCACTTCAGTATCTTTGCCAAGAAAAACCTAAATGGGGTCATGAACTGTCAAACACAAATAAAAAACCAATAACTATAAAGTACCAATGATGTCACAAGTCTTGACCATAGTACTTTAAAACTATCCAGATTAATTTCCATCATTATTCTGGCTTGTGAAGATCTTTCTGGAGCCCATTCTGTCATTCAATAGAATGAGCTAACCCTTCCAACTTTATGTCATCTACTTTATTGTCATCTATGAATTTGAAAAGCATGCCATCTACTCCCTTTCTCCATGACACTGCTGATGATGTGGAACAGAAAACAACATTCAGAGTGAATGAAAGTAGAGGAAATAAATTTTGTCGGGCAAAGGAAATAGAGGCAGAGACTAAGCAATAAAGGTTAGCATTTAGGAATACAAAATACAAGGGGATGATGTTTGTAATATTTGGTTAAATGATGTTTGTAATATTTGGATAAATTTTTATTTTTTGCTTTCCTTCAGAAATTACATATTTTGTATGTAATTTATATACACAGAAGAAAATTACATATTTTGTATGTAGTTTACATACATAGAAGAAAAACAACTGCTCGAACACATTGGCTGATGGGGATATGATTAGGGATGAAGACACTAAACAATAACTCTAGTCCAACTATCAAAAATATGGAATTAGGTCTTGATCAATGAATGATACATATAAAACCCAGTGGAATTGTGCATCTGCTAAGAGGAGTTAGCAGGGTTTGAGGGAGAGGGAAAGAACATGAAACATGCAACTAGGGGGAAATATTCAAAATAAAAATTAAAAAAAAAGAAAAAAGAAATTACATATTTTGGCCAAGGCCATAGTAATGACAGCTAGGTAGGACAGTGGCTAGAATGCCTAGCCAGAATCAGGAAGATTTAACTCCCTTAGTTCAAATCTGGATTCAGATATTTACTAGCTATGTGGCCCTGGGTGAGTCACTTGACTCTGTTTGCCTCAGTTTCCTCATCTGTAAAATGAACTGGAGAAGAAAATGACCAACCACACCAGCATCTCTGCAAAAAAAATAAATAAAAATAAATAAATAAACAAACAAATGGAGTCATGAAGAGTCAGACATAACTGAAAACAACTGAACGAGAAGAAAATAAGAATGGTAAGTACTAGTATTTATTGATGGAGCACATTAGGATTTACAAATCTAATATACTTTATTTCATTTAGTTGTCCCAACAGCTTTTGATGGAAGTACAGTGTACCTTAGCCCTACACAAAGAATTAACCCAATCCTAAAACTTTGGGTTTAAAATCAAGCTAAGCAAGCAAAGGCAGAGATGCTCAGGAATAACAAGAGAAACCTATGAATATCATGAGATAACACTCTTGGAATTCACAGCCCATCTTACATCAGTGGTACTCTTTCTCCAAACATGCAATGAGTTTACATGTACCATGATTGTTATTATAGCACAAAAGAATCTGAGAATATTAATAATATATAGATTTCACAAATTGCTTCCACAAGGGAAGTAGTAAGATCTCATGTAAAGAACCCTGGCTCCAAATTCAAAGGATCCAAGTTCAAATCCTACTAATAATTCTTACTATATGTAGAGCCCTGGGCAAGTCCTTGACTCCCAGGACTTCAACCCCAATAAAATGAGGGACTTGCACCAGATGGCCTCTGAGATCTATAATCCTGATTCTATATAACTCATATAATTTAATTAGTATGATGCCTGTTTGAAACATTAATCCATCTAGAACCTTTCTCATTGCATGAGAGATGACTCAAGAGCTGACCCAGGTGATTTGGGTTCAGATCTTGACTTGGAATTGGACTGACTCCAGTCTGCAATCCTGACTTCAAAGTAAGACACTTTCCTGTGTTAATATAATATTGAAAATTAATATTATGCCAAATGTAATATGTTAAATGTAATATTTGGAAATTGGTTTGGAAATATAATATTAGTTTAAAAAAAAAGATTGTTGTGGTCGCTATTTATAAAATAATTAACCCTTAAGTCACAAGGATGATAGTAGCTTTTAACAATTTAATTATAATATAAATATAGTCTAAGAAAAAATAAGGAAGGAAGGAAATAGAAAAATATCTCCTAGCCTACCACCCTAATCTTACCAGCCCATGAGAGTGTCTTCTGCCTGAGCCACCAACACAGAATTGCAGAAAGACTACCAGCCAAAACCTCCAGAAAAGAACCCCCTCTCCTCTAAGGTCTCATTTGTTATAGTCCTCTTTCTCCATGTCACTTCCTTTCCCTGTGCGCTTATCTATCATATCTCAAGAACCAATCAAAGACTTTCTGACCTGGACCCGTAACGCTTGGTTCCAGGTCATGAGCCTAGGGCTCTTAACCTATTTAGAGCATTCCAGTTACACTAATGGGCTGGCTTGGATGAGCAGAAAGTACAAGACCCTGGGAGGAAAGGGTTCTCTTTACACATTATAATGGACAAATCACCTATCCTCTCAAAGCCTTAGCTCCTGCATATATAAAATGGAAAAAAAAAATACTTGTACTTCCTTACAAAATTTTTGATAGAAAAGCACTTTGCAAAATTTAAATCACTGAACAAATGTGATGGGAGGGGAGGGAGGTTGTGACTCTCTTTCATCATTTCTTTATTTTGCCTTTTTTTAATTGATCTTTCATTTCTAAATCACCTTCATTTCCAGTCCTTTCTCTTGCCTCCATCCCTTCCTAGAGTCTTCCCTGCTAATGAAGATGAGAAGACAGAGACTGACAGTAATTCAGCAAATCTAACCAATACATCAATTGTTGGACCTGGCAGCAAAAGAACCTGAATTCAGATCCCATCTCAGACATTTACTAACTATGTGACTCTGGGCAAATACCCAGGCCTCAGTTTCCTTATGTATTATGGATTGATAGATAGATAGATAGATAGATAGATAGATAGATAGATAGATAGATAGATAGATAGACGAATGAATGAACAAATGAATGAATGAATGAATGAATGAATGAATGAATGAATGAATGAATGAATGAATGAATGAATGAATGAATGAATGAATGAATGAATGAGATTGGATTCAGTGGCCCCAACAGTTCCATCTAGCTCAAAATCTAAAATCCTATGAGTTTATTCAGTGTCTTTCAGTGTCTGACACTTATAGTTCCCTCCTCTGCAAAGTGAGAGTGGTGGGATTTTTCAGCTCTCCGTCAGATCCAAGAGTGAGTTATTATTATCCAAGCCTAAAGTATTATTCAGTCCCAAGTTCCATCTCTGGACTGTTTGGTCTAGAAGATACAGTCTTTTTTTTAGTTGGGTTTGGTTTTTGCTGGTTTATGTTTACTTTCAACCCTCTCTACTCGAAAACCCATTCATTTCCTTCAGCTCTCTTTAGTTTCTGGGCAGGTTTCAGGTCTACCCCCTTCAGATAAGAACTCATTTCTAATCCTTGCATTAGGCATTCATAAATCCCATTCCCTCTGTTGAGTACCACAATCTCTGAAAGGAGAGCAAGAAGGTAAAAGGTGATGCAGAAAGCTAAAAGGGCTGGAGCCTTACTCCTACTCAAAGGTTACCAGAAACACCAGATTGATTGATCTATCAATTAACCAACAAACACTAAGTGGTTACCATGTGCTAGGGATTACTGTGCTAGGGATACAAAGGAAAATAAAAGAAAGCAAAAACAGTCCTGCCCTCATGGAGCATCTGTTCTTTTGTGGTTTTGTTTTTTTTTTTTACTCCTGACTTCAAGGAGCTTCTGTTCTAACAGAAGACAACATGTAGATAGAGAGGAGCACATAAGCTACACAGAGGAGAGGGAAGGTGGCCTTAGAGGGGAAAGAGTCTTTTCAGGGTGCTTTTCTTTTCATTATTATACTCATGTACAATGTTTTCAAGATTTGACTTAGTTTACTGTGCATTAGTCTTCCCAAGTTTCTCTTGAGACAAGTTAGTAGATTATGTTGGAAGGTGAGAAACAAGAGAGCCAGAAAAAGCAGAGCTCTGGGAAGTCTGGTTGCTTGAGGGGACTTTGCTTGTGTGCATGTGTGCAGTGCATCCCTATGTGGTTGTTCAATCGTTTTCATTTCTGGCTGATGTTTTGTGATCCTATTTGGCACTTTCTCAGCAAAGTACTAGAGTAATTTGCCATTCCTTCTCTGACTCATTTTATAGACGAGGAAAATGAGGCAGACAGGGCTAAGTGACTTACCCAGAGTCACACAGCTAGTGTCTAAGGCAGGATTTGAATTCATGAAGAGGAGTCTTCCTGATTCCAAGTGCTCTCTCAGTTCACTGTGCCACCTAGCTGCCCTCCTTGTGTTGGTCCTTGGGAAAAGTCTGATGAATCAGTTTGGTTTCCCTAAAGCACCACATTACATAAAGTTACCCTACTTCCCAATAAACCCCAGTTGCTCTTCCTTGTCCCTAGAAAACAAGCTAGACCTGGAATTTCATCGATGTAGGGAACTACCATTGGAAGAGGAACTGCCTCTTCCAATGCAAGTCTTCAGGAAATTCCCCCAAATTTCTAATGTGGATACTGAGAGGTTATGATTTGCTCAGGGCCACATGGCCACTAGATGGCAAAGTGGAGAAAGCAATGGACATTGGAGTCAGGAAGCCCTACCTCACATGCCATCTAGCTTTGGGACTTCTAGGCAAGTGACTTAGCTCAGCCTTCCTCATAGAAGGAGAATAAGTTTCTACACACATACAAATATATATATTTTTTCATTATTAAATTATATATTTTATATGCACAAGTTTATATATAATTTAATATGATATACAATTAAATTATATATAATATAGAACTCATTTTTAACTAGTTATATGTTTGTTTATAAGTTTACATATGATTTAAAGGTATATATTCATGTACAAACATAATTTAATAAGTATATAAACTTTTATATAACTTAAACATATATAAGCTTATATATAATTTAATAAATATATATATGAACTTATATATAATTTATTAAATAAGCATACATGATTTCATAATTATATATCAATTTGTCTGTAATTTAATGGGTATATTTAACATATAGAATAAATATACACATAAATTAATTCATCAGTTCTCTATCCACTATAAAAATATCACATAAATAGAAATGGGGCAACTAACCAGTATTTAAAGAGCCCTGTGATTCTTGTACTGACTTAGGAAAGTCTACATTATATTTGTTTCTATTTTTATGACTACATTACCAATCCAAAATCAGGAGGGACCCACATTTTTATGTGGTTCGGGGTGCCCTCTGGAGTGCTGTGGGTCACCTGCAGCAGACCATGTGTTTGACACCTCTCTCTGCTCCCTCTTAGGGTCAAATAGA
The DNA here is from genome assembly GCF_016433145.1 of Gracilinanus agilis. Classification (NCBI taxonomy): domain Eukaryota; kingdom Metazoa; phylum Chordata; class Mammalia; order Didelphimorphia; family Didelphidae; genus Gracilinanus; species Gracilinanus agilis. The sequence continues at coordinate 77,311,311 of NC_058135.1, forward strand.
AATGCCTCCATTTTGCATTTAAAGCCATTTAGAACCTGATTACAACTTTAGCATTCTAACCTTATTAGATAGTACTGCCCTTTCTACTCTCTCCAGTACAGTCAAGGGGAAGTTTTTGGTGTTCTTTATATATGACGCCCCATTTTCCCTTCTGAGTTCCTTTGCGCCAGCTGCGTCCTGTGCCTGGAATGGGCACTCTTCTTTGCCTCCTCTAATAATCCTCAAGGCTCATGCTTATTTTTCCAACATAGTTTTTTTTTTTCTTTTTAAAATTTTGACTTGGCTACTCTTAGCATGCAATGATCTGGGACAATCCTGAAAGCCTTGTGTTTGGGGATGCTCTCCGTCTCCAGAGAAAGATCTGTTGGAGTCATCTTTCACATCAGTGTATCTATGGTTTTATTTTGGGGTTTGGGCTATGTATGATTTTGCTCTTATAAAAATGGCCAATATGGGGAAAGTGTGATTTATATGATAATAAAAAAAGGATAAAAATAAATAAAAATAAAATGAAATTTGTGCTGTGAGAGAAACTTAGGGGTCCTAGAAAGAGATAAGAATAATTTTTTTTTAATGATCATAATTTTATCTGTGAAAACTTGGCCAGTCTCAGCAACACAGTGATCTGGGACAATCCTGAAGGACCTCTGATGTCATGTCTTTCACAACAATGTATCTTAGTTTTATTTTGGTGTTTTGGTTATGTACGAAATGTGTTCTCACAACAACAATCAATATGAAAGTGGTTTGTGTGACAATAAAACTAAAATTATTTTTTAAAGATCATACTTAAAAGACACAGAAAAGAACAGAAGAAAATTCAAAAGCAAACAGATAAGTAGAACAACTTTGAAAGTAATACTTTGAATTTAATACATACTTTTAAAAAATAAGATATCCATAATGGGTGATTCAATATTTCACATACAATCCTTCTATTCTGCTTTCTATATGGAAATATATTCATTTCTTTTTTAGTGTTTAGGTACAAAAAAAAAACTTTTAAGGGAATTAAAAACTAAGAAGATTTCTTTAGTCTTCAGTTTGACTGCTTGCTCTTGACAACCCCTTCTGAATCTACCTACCCCGGTTCTTTCAGGCATGCCTATATTAAAGGAAACCCTGGTAAACTGAGGAAAATACACCTGGCCATATGTCCTAAGTAGAGATTCTAATCTTAACAACACATTCTAGCTTCCAGCCCTTCCCCCAGCTCTCTTTCTATCTCTCTTTCTAGGAATCCACAGATCTCTAAATTTTTTTCAGTTGCTTCTTTTGCCCTCCCGGGAGCATAATCATCTGATTTAGAGCAGGAAGGGGCCTTAATGATCACCTAGTACAAAATTGTTTCTTTAAATTGAGGAAACTGAGGCCTAGTGAGGATAACTTGCCCAAGGTCAAAGAACCCAGCAAAGGGCCCCCAAATGGTATTCTTTCCACCACACCCATTTTCCACTGAACCAAGCAAAGGATAAGATCTAACATCTTTATCAATCTACATATCCTGCTCTACTATTATCTTTTTCCCCACTAAGAACATTAAAAGGCTTAAGACCAAACATTTACATGTTATCACTTCTGCCTCTGTCTGGAGGCTCACAGGAATCTACAGCAATTTGGTTAGGGGTGAGGGGATGGAAGGAGAATTGTGACAAGGTCAAGACTCTGCTTAGAGAAGCCAATTCCTGGTGGATTTCTCCTCTGCCCACATAAAAGGCTCCCATCACTGACTACACATTTGGTAAATGCACATGGTTCACAATGAAATAGACCCAGTAAGACCATGTAGACCAATTGGCCCCAAATATGTCACTGCTCATGGATAGACAACTCAAAGGACCATAGCTAGACCTGGTTATAAATCCCATCTCTGGTGCTTATCCCCTGGATGACCTTGGGCAAGTCATTTATCTCCCTGGCCCTCAGTTTCCTTGCCTGTAAAACAAGAGTGTTCAACTGCATGATAACCTCTGGGGTCCCTTCCAGCTTTAGATCTAAATGAGTCTAATGTTCTTTTGAAGATGGATTCCCATTCTAGCTCTTCTACCTGAGATCTCCTGTCTCTCTCTGGACTTCAGTTTATTCATCTGTAACTTGAAAAGACTGGACTAGATGACCTCCAAAATCCTTTCAAATTTTTAATCCCCAGATCTGTTAGACAAAGAAAAACAGTAGTCATTAATTAACCAAAAGAAGTGTCCAACTGTAGGGAGATTAGGCAACTAATATTTGCTTTTAGACTTTGGGTAAGGATCAATTCACTCCACTGAGGCAGCTAAGTGGTCCAGTGGATAAAGTACTGCATCTAGAATCAGGATGATATGGGTTCAAATTCAGCCTCATATACCTACTAGATGTACCACATTGACCAGGTCATTTTAACCTTTATCAGCCTCGGTTTCCTCAGTTGTAAAATGTGGACAATAAAAGCACCTACCTCATTGGGTTGATTAAAGGACCAAATGAGATCTCATGTACCACCAAGCATCGCAAACCTTTAAGATAGGGCTTGCATCCCTATTACCTAGTATATTTCTGGGCACCTAATAGGCTTGTTAAATTAATGGCATCCTTAGGTTTTAGTCTTAATGGGATTACTGGGCCAAAAGGGTTATAATCAATTTTGAAAGTGTGTGGAGGGCAGATTATGTTATGGGGAGAAGGTGACCTTGAAAGTGACCGTATGACTTGCTCAATATGAAGCTGTTTTGGAATCAGGGAAAACTGGGTTCAGGTCCTGCTTCTGATACATGGCAGTGGCACAATGGACGGAGCATCCGACCTGGAGCCAGGAAGACTCATCTTCCCAGATTCAAAAATGACCTCAGATACTTACTTGACAAATTACTTAAATTCCGATTTTCATCTGTAAAATGGAGATATTAATATTTGCTATCCCTACCTCTCAGAATTATTGTGAGGAAAATGTACACTCTATCTACATCCTGTATTGATATTGTTATTAGGCAGTGAGGTGGTACAGTGCATAGAGTCCTGGGTCAGGAGGCAGGGAGACTCATCTTTCTGAGTTCAGCCCCAGACACTTACTTACTAACTGTGTGACCATGATCAAGTCACTTAACCCTGTTTGCCTCAGTTTCCTCATCTGTAAAGTGAGCTGGAGAAGGAAATGACAAACCACTCTAGTAACTTTGCCAAGAAAACTCCAAATAGGATCATGAAGAATCAGGCACAATAAAAATGGCTCAACAATTATTGTTATAATGCTTTTTTCTAAGAAGATTCTGCCAATTCACAATTCCATCAGCACCTTTTTTGCCACAGTCCTACCAACATGAAATTTCATAACTTTTAAAACTATATCACCAATTTGAGAAGAATCATTAATCATCTCAGTTACTTCATTTACATAATACCCATTTTTCAAAAAAATTCAAATAGATTTTTTTCACATTTTTTCCGGCTGTTACTGAGAGACCTAAGCCCAAATTCTGAATTTTATCCTTACTAGCCATGGCAGAGAAACTATTCAAGCCTCAACTTCTCCAAGGTGCATTTTCCTCTTATGTAAAACAGAGATCAAAATCTTTGTCCTGTCCCACAGGGTTACTGGAAGGAAAGCAAAAACACTATATCAATGTAAGTTATTATTAACAGAAGGTCAGAGGTGTTACCTTACATTTAAGGGAGAATACATCAGCTTCTTGATCATTCAGTTTCATCTCTTCTTACTCTTCTTTCATCTAAATCCTTACTTTTCTCCTTCCTTTCTTCTTTCTCTGTTCCCCATTATTTATTTCTCCCATGACTTATTCTCCATTACTTATTATATAAATCACCATTACTTTTTCTCAAGAATAAAATGAGAGGCTGTGTACACAGGGGAAAACACTAATTGCTAGTCAAAAGATATGAGTTCAAATCCTACTTCTAATGTGTACTCCCTTTTTCACTTTGGACAAGTTCATTTATTTCCTTGTGGCTTAGCTTTCTCATCTTCTGTAAAATGAGGAGTTTGGACTGGATGACCTCTGAGGTCCTTTCCAGCCCAAATCTATGATACTATGAGATATTTCTTCCCCTGGGGGAGGTATTATTAAACGTAACTGCAGCAAGCATTACTGGGTTGCTGTTTATCCCCACATCCTGATGTCTAATTACACTCAGTTTACCACTCTACTTTGTAAACTTTGGTATTCTTTTCTAATTTTTCCAGTAGGCACTAATTCCCTGCCTCATACACAGTAGACATCACTAAACACATTGAAGAAGCTCTCTTTGAAATTTTATTTCTCATAGAGACATTAAGACATTTTATGATTTTTATGGCATTGGAAAGGACATGGGATATTATCTTGCATAAGATGGATTCCAGGCAAGGTTCATAAAATTTGGCATTGAGAAATCATTTTTAATAAACAACAAACCCTACTTAATCTATTTGCCTAATTTAGTTTTGTTGTTGTTGATTTGGACAGTTTATTTTCCTTGGACTTTTTATTTAACTATATAGCAGAAAATTCTAAAGTGAGATTTTATATGCTGAGTCACTAAGTCAAAGACCTTTGACTTTATTACCTAATTGTTGTGAGTGTAGACTGGCCCTCAATGCAAGCTGCCCTCAAAATGAGATATCTACAAAAGGGAAAAATATAAAGGTCATCAAGATATAGGTCTAGAATTTGAAGAGAATTTAGAGATAATCTAATTCAACCTCCTTTTATAGATGACTTAACTAAGGGAGAGAGAAAAAGAATTCCTTGCCCGAGGTCATGAAAGGAGTAAATAGTATCAGGATTTGAATTCAGGACTTGAGTTGTCAACACTTCTGTCAACCAGCATTATATTAAGTGCCAGTCACTATGAGGTAGGTAAAAACCAATCCCTTTACTCAAGGAGCTCATTGTCTAAAATCATTAAGACAATATGCAAATAACTGGGCATATATAAAAGAGGAAAGGGAATAGCATTTTATATTTATTTATTTTTATTTTTTATATTTAAGCATTTATATTATTAATATGTGCCAGGCACTGTGCTAAGTGCCATTTACAAATATGATCTCATTTTTACCCCATAATAACCTTAGGAGATGGGTATTATTACCCCCTTTTTATAATTCAGGAAATTGAGGCAAATAGGGTTAAGTGACTTGGCCAGGGTCATACAGCTAGTGTCTGAGACCAGATTTGAACTCAGGAAGGTGAGTCTTCCTGACTTCAGACCCAGCACTCTACCCACTGTACCACCTAGCTGCCTCCAAAGTAAAACAGTAGGATCTGGTTAAAGTCACCTTTCTGAGGCTGAGGATGTGTGTGTATGTGTGTATGAATATATTTGTGGGTATATACATATATGCATACATACATACCTATATATACACGTGTGTATATGCATCTATACATGTATATGTGTCTTTGTATATATATGCATATATTAGGATATGTACTGTATATGTGTGTATATATATATATATATATATATATATATATATATATATATGCCCTCAAGTTGCCTTAACTTCGAGTATATACATCAGTATAAGGGGTATAGAGTACAAAGGGCCTCAGAGGTAAGGCATAAGCATTTAGAGAATAGGGGGACCAGGAAAGGCCACCTGGAAAATTGTCACCTTCTACTCTCCAATTCCTAAAGGCAGAACTCAGTAGAAGAAAAGGGGGTTATTATGAAAAATAAGCTAGAATCAGACTAGGAGAAAAAATATATAACCATCTAGAAGAAGAGATAATAAAACCTACCTCCTCCCCTGGTAACTGAGAGATGGCAGGGCTACTAAAACAGAATGGTCAGGGGCAGCTGGGTAGCTCAGTGGATTGAGAGCCAGACCTAGAGACAGGAGGTCCTGGGTTCAAATCTGGCCTCAGACACTTGCCAGTTGTGTGAGCCTGCACAAGTCGCTTGACCCCCATTGCCCACCCTTACCACTCTTCCACCAAGGAGCCAATACACAGAAGTTAAGGGTTTAAAAAGAAAAACAGAATGGTGTAGACATCCTAAAGATAACCATTCTGTTATGTCTTCTACCAATGGTTTTTGTCACAAGGGAGAGTTCAATCAAAAGGGGTCCAGGTGAAAAATAACTGATTTGAAAACAAAAGCATCAACAAAACTTGATGTTTATGAATTTTTTTTAAACCCTTAACTACTGTGTATTGACTTATAGGTGGAAGATTGGTAAGGGTAGGCAATGGGGGTCAAGTGACTTGCCCAGGGTCACACAGCTGGGAAGTGTCTGAGGCCGGATTTGAACCTAGGGACCTCCTTTCTCTAGGCCTGGCTCTCAATCCACTGAGCTACCCAGCTGCCCCTGTTTATGAATTTTTGCAAGCTGAGAAACTTTTCATTGCTAATATCTATATAGTCTTTTGAAGTTTACAGAGTATCTCAGATACAGTCTCTCTTGGATTATGTACAACTCTCTGAAAGTCTACATCTACCAACCCCATTTTACAGATGAGAAAACTGAGACCCAAAGAGGTTACAGGACTGGGCAAGTCTGTATTAAACCTCCTGCTTCGAGCTCAAGCCCTCTTTCCACTATATCCTGAAGCCCTGTTTTAAGTGCCAGTTGTACTAGAGGGCTACTCAAGTAGTTGACACATTTATTACTTCCGAGTTGAAAAGGCAGGCTTGGCAGCTTTGAGGAAGCAGCAAGTGATGGCTAGAGCCCTGTGAAGTCAGAAGACCCTGCTACTTCGTCTTTGACTTGAACAGTTCTTTTAGGCTGTCTCCACATCTGTACAAAAGTGACAGTGACAAGAGGGCTGCTGTTCTCCTAGGGCTATCCAGTGAGACAATGGGCAAGCATGCTTTGAAGAGTCTGAAGTGGCAAACACAACAGCAATGATTATTGATGGCTAAAGTAGTGACAAGGTCTAATGCAGATCATACACAGGAAGAGCAAATAGTGAAAACTGTAGCTTTAGCCTTTCATTAAAATAACCCAAACCACTGGATAGTAGATTCTAGCCTCCACCCTTGACCTAGCCTGTCATTGACTTATATTTCACATGCTATTTATCCAGTTTCTATAGGGTGGCTCTACATACATTTCCTTCTAAAATACCCTCTGTTCTGGGGTTTTTCCATGTCTAAAGAAAGAATGAACCCAGAGTCTATCTACCGCACTGCATGACTAAGGCACCTCCTGGGGACAGCTACTAGAGGGGAAGGCAAGGAATGGGGAGGAACGAAAGAGCCTGCTGGGAACTTACCACAAAACCTACACCTCTTATTCATATGTGGATTTGGAAGGCTCCCAGCCTGGCTGGGGCCAGAGCAATGGATGCCATTGAGTTGTAGATGCGCAATGGTTGATGGTAATGTTGGGAGTGAAGACAAAGGTGCCAAGAGGAGGGCCTGGGTATGTGTGGAGATCCCTGGGGAGAGTGGTAGAGCTTTGAGTTTAGATTTGGAAAGGGCTGGGGTGAGAGGAATGAAGTGAGAATGATAAATCTGGTGGTAAGTCCAGCCCCCTGCAGGAATCCCCCAGTGAGAGGCTGTTTGGTATGTTTGAATCATAATGAGGCTCTGAATTACTCATTCATGGGGCACAGTGAAGTTTTAGAAAGTCCTTTTCTCTGGATAGCTCAGCAAAAATGGAGTAAAAATATTATTACTCTACTTTCACTGTGTTAGGGAAATGGCTACTCCATACTGCTGGCTCATTCCATTTTAAACATAACGGCTCCATCAGAAGCGCCTCCTTATACAGAACCAAAAAACTGTCACCCTAAAACTGCCATTTGGCTCTCCTAATATTATTGTCTCTCCAGGCGCCATGGCTCTCATTGCCACCAAATCTTCTCCCAGTTAAACAGCCCTAGTTAGTTCCACAGGTTTTGAGACTCCTCACTATACTCCTGACCCTTCCTCCCACTTCTCCAAATCCATCTTACAAATTGTGGGGGGTGGGGGAGAAAGAGGGTCAGAATCAAAGACAACTTTGCAGAGGTTGGTCTGATCATCGGTGCAGATAACTAAGTAATACAGCCTAAGCTTGCCTTGGCTTTGCTTGCTGGTAGCATATCATTCCGATCTGACAAATTAGCTCCAACTTGTTTTACTTTTTGACCTAAATGGAGGATTTTATATTTATCCTTATTCAATTTAGTCATTCATTTTCCCTTACCCCAGCTTGCTGAAATATTTTTCAGTCCCTGGGTCTGGCATTTGGAGTATTACCTATCTCTCCTAGCTCTACATTCCATTTACATGTATAGATTTGTCTTTCTTTCTTTTGGTTGGGGAGATAGTTTATTAGTATAGGAAATTTCCTTCACTGATGAAGATTTGTAACTATTCTGCAATTTATACTCTTAGATAATAGACAATGAAGCATGCTCCCCACTTTATCCTTTAACCCTTGAAAAGGTTGGGGGATAGCATCTACCTGCCTGGTTTTTTGCTTTTTTTTTTAATTAAAGGATAAACTTCCTCAAGTTCAGCATGAGATACATTTTCAGACATGGCCAAAACATAGATATTTTTTATTTTAATATACTTGTTACAAGGGATATTGGTTGTTGTTGTTTTCCCAGGGATGGGGAAAGAAGGAAGGAAGGAAGGAAGGAAGGAAGGAAGGAAGGAAGGAAGGAAGGAAGGAAGGAAGGAAGGAAAAACTTTGAAACTTTTTTTAGTGTAATGAAGAGAAGAAAGTTCCAAGAGGAATACAAGCAGGACAGTTTTGAAACCAATATGATAAATTTATCATATAATCTTTATGTGCTATTTTCTTCTTTTCTTTGTATAAAGAAACACTCACATTTCTGGTCATTGGTCAAGTTGAAATTATTTTTAAATTTTGAGTTCAAAAAATGTTATGAATATGGCAGTAGACAATTACTAGCTGTGTGAACCTGGGCAAGTCACTTAACTTTTGTCTGCCTCTGTTTCTTCAAATGTAAAATGACAGTAGTAATATCATTTAGGGATGCTAGGTGGTGCTGTGGATAGTGTGCCAGTCCTGAAGTTAGGAAGGCTCATTTTCCTGAGCTCAATTCTGGCCTCTGACACTAGCTGTGTGACCCTGGCAAAATCATTTAACCCTGTTTGCCTCAGTCTCCTCATCTGAAAAAATGAGCTGGAGAAAGAAATGGGAAACCACTCGGCATCTTTGCTAAGAAAACCCCGAATAGGTCATTTATTTCCTTGTGCCTTCGCTTTCTCATCTTCTGTAAAATGAGGAGTTTGGACTGAATGACCTCTGAAGTCCTTTCCAGCCCAGATCTATGATACTATGAGATATTTCTTCCCCTGCAGAAGGTATTATTAAATGTAACTGCAGCAAGCATTACTGGGTTGCTGTTTAATCTGATGTCTAATTATACTCAGCTTACCACTCTACTATGTAAACTTTTATATCCTTTTCTCATTTTTCCAATAGGCACTAACTCCTTGCCTCACACACAGTAGACATCACTAAACACATTGAAGAAGCTCTCTTTGAAATTTTATTTCTCATAGAGACATTAAGACATTTTATGATTTTTATGGCATTGGAAAGGACATAGGATATTATCTTGCATGAGATGGATTCCAGGCAAGGTTCATAAAATTTGGCATTGAGAAATCATTTTTAATAAACAACAAATCCTGCTAAATCTATTTGCCTATTTTAGTTTTGTTGTTGATTTGGACAATTTATTTTCCTTGGATGCAACTGAAACAGATGAACAATAACAACAACAAGCACTTACCTCACAGGGTACCTGAGAATCAAATGTGATAATATTAGTGAAGTGCCTAGAACATAGTAGGTTCTCAATAAATACTAATTTATTGTCTAGTATAACATTAATATGTCAGGGGGCAGATTGAACCTGTGTCTTCCTTATTCAAAGCCTTGCTCCACCCATTCTACCATTCATTCTGCCTCTTGTCAACTGTATTTTCACTCATTGCTGATTTTTTTTTTCATGTTAAAGGGTAGGGGAAAATTAAAGGGAGAGCATATATCTCACCCTTGCAGACTGACATGAATCTATCATCAAAAATCCTTAGTTTCCAATCATGCTATCTAGCTACAAAATAAATATACCTAAGAGGAGTTAATAACTAAATAACAACTAAAAGTGTTATTAATGAAGCTTGGGGCTGTGAGATCAGAAGACAGTCTGAAGAAAGAGAAAACCAGCCTGGCCTGATTATCATCAACTCTTATTTAAAAAGTAAGAAATGCTAACAAGAATAATTGAGGGAGGGATACATTTTCAGATGAGAATAGTCTGTGCATCCCAGAGGAAAGGCTCATTTGGAGGGGTTGAGGAGGGATGGGATTTCTAGATCATATTTCCCAAACTAAATCAGAGATGCTAGCAGCAGCTTAGAGGACAGTTCTGACTGAAATCAGAAGTTTGGACCTGAGGCAAAGACAAAAAAGGTCATTGCTTTGCCAAAAGCCAAGGGGACTATAAGACTTGGCTTTTAATTAGCAATGAGAGCAGAAGCAATGCTGTTCAGGGAAAAGAAAACTGGATTTGAAGTCAGATGACCTGTCTTCTAAGGATGACCAGGTCAGTTGATCAGGTGCTTCCATTTCCTGCCTGGCTCACCTTAGGGAAATCATTTAACCCTTTCTGTGCCTTAAGTTCCTTAAGTGTAAAAGAGGGGGTTGGATAGACTATTTTGGATGATCTCTGAGGTCTCGTAATTCTAAACCCATAATACTATGATGGAGAAGTAATCAAAAGAGAGGTTAGTGCAGGATTTCTGAAACAGGACTCATCCTGTTAGCAGGCTGCTGAACACATGTGTCACTTCTCAAAATAATGTTTTTTAAATATTTTTTTAATTTTGTTAAATATTTTTTTCTTTTGAAGTCCACGTTCTCTTCCTTCATCCAGCCTCCGGTCCTTGAGAAGACAATTTAATATTGATTATACATATGAAGTCATGTAAAATATATTTCCATACTAGCCATGTCACAAAAGAAAACAGAGACAAAAAAGGAAAAGAAAAAAGAATGTTTTAAAAGTATGCTTCAAATTTCATTCAGAGTTGCTCAGTTATCTCTCTGGAGGTGGATAGCATTTTCATCAAGGATTCTTTTATTATTTGTCTTGGATCATTGCCTTTCATTGTCTTGATGAGAGCAGCTAAGTCTTTCATAGCTGACCATTGTTACAATATTGCTGTTACTGCATACATTGTTTTGGTTCTGCTCACTTCACTTTGTTTCCATTTGCAAGTCTTCCCAGGTTTTTCTGAAACCATCCTGCTTGTCATTTTTTAGCACAGTAGCATTCCATCACAATTATATGCAGCAACTTATTTGACCATTCCTCAATTGATGAGAAGCCTCTTGATTTCTTTTCTTTTTTTTTTTTAAACCCTTAACTTCTGTGTATTGGCTCCTAGGTGGAAGAGTGGTAAGGCGGGCAATGGAGGTCAAGTGACTTGCCTAGCTGGGAAGTGATTGAGGCCGGATTTGAACCCAGGACCTCCGGTCTCTAGGCCTGACTCTCAATCCACTGAGCTACCCAGTTGCCCCAAGCCTCTTGATTTCCAATTTATGCCACCACAAAAAAGAGCTGCTGTAAATATAAATCTTTTTCAGTTTTCGGACCTATTAGTGATATCTGGGTCAAAGGGTATATACAGTGCACATTTTGAAAGCCTAGAATATATTTTAAGTGTATAAAATACATAGGATCTTAGAGGAAAACAATTATACTAATAGTTATCATAATTTTATGATATAAAATAGTTATCAAAAATTTTAAAAGCAAAAACAAAAAAGTTCATGGACCCCAGATTAAGAATTTCTATCTAGTGGGAAGAGAATTGGATTAAGTCTGAAGACTTGACTTAAGCCCCAGGACTACCCGGACTCCATGGTGTGGCCTTGTGGAAAGTCTTATTTTTCCTCATCTGGGAAATAGGAATAATATTACAAAAATGAGATAATATTTGTAAAAGGATTTAGCACAGGTTTTGCACATAGTAGGTGCTATATAAATGCATATTCCATTCCCTACTTGTCCTTACCTACCTCAGAGAAATAATTCATGTGAAAGAGCTTTTGGGATATTAAATTAAATTCTAAATAAGTGGAAGGTATCATCATTAAGAAAGGGGAGTGATTACCAATATGACAGGAGGAAGAATCAGCCAACTAAAAAAAATAAAAAGAGGCAGTAGATAAAACTGAGAGTGCCAAGAAGAAACAGAATAATGCCACAAGCCAAAACAAACTAACTAAATGATTTAAAACTAGGCAATAAGGACAATTTTTTGTAGAGGGTAACTTTAAGTTTCCTCCAAATGTAGTAAAACATATGGAAAATTAAAATTACTGTCTCTTTGAGCTACACTGCACTGAGGGCTTTGAAGATACTACATCAGAAACGTTATCATCCCCAGATTATGGCCTTCTTGGTTGTGGCAATCTCAAATAGTCTACAGCAGCAACATGGCAAATTGCTGTACAGGAAGACATGAGTCATTTCTTTAGGTGCTACTCTGTGGACCAAACTGCACCAAATATTAAGTTAAGCCTGAAAGGTAAATGACACCTTCAGACAACTAATGCATTTGAGAGAGTTTTTCAAATGATTGCTACTCATTAAACAATAGCAAATTATTTCTCTATGTCTGGAGTTAATTTCTAAGGCAATAAGATGCAGCATTGTCATCTTAACTGGCAGAGGCTTGCTATCCCTAACCCATTTCTATAACCTCCTTGATTTCAGAAAGAAAGAAGAAAGAACTATAATCTGTTGGCAACTCCAGGTAGGTTGACAAAAAGTAACAAATATGATTGCCTTCCCACTCTATCCTTTGTAAGAGGCATCAGTCCTAGATTCAAATACCACCCCTGATTGAGCAAATCATTTAACCTAGATGGACACCCCCCCCTTCCCCCGCCTTCCTGTAAAATGAGGAGTTGGAGCCAGGATCATTCATGGCTCCCCATTGGCCTGCCTTTTGCCTTGCCACCAGACTTGGACTCTGGAAGAGAGAGTGAGATTGATGACTTTGTGCAACACTGCCTCACTGAAATCCAATTCTCACCCAAATCAAGACTTGTGATGTCATTGGTCCTCTTTAAAAACAAAGGATGAACAGCAACAACAATAACAAAGAGTTTGGGCTAGATAACTTCTAAGGAGTCTTCCCAACTCCAAAACTATAATCCTATGATTCTGCTCCTTTCTGGAGTGACTAGGAATTCTGTCCCAGATAGTGAGAGAAAGAAGGTAATATCATCTTTGTGGATAGAATAGTCACTGTATTTCCTACCTACCAACTTGTGACTGCTTCTCAGTGGCTGACTTTGAACCAGAGCCCAGAACCAGGCTGGTACTGATCCGTGAATTTGTCCTCTGCCTTTTTAGAATGTAAACTCCTTCAGAACTTACATCCTTTGTCTTTGTCTCCAGTGCCAGGGGATAATAGTTGTAAAGAGCTTAGAACAGTTGTTATGTCTATTCAGCCACCTAGTAAGTGCTATATAGGTGCATATTCTCCTCTTTTCCCTCCCTCTTCTGTTCCAAATGCCAATATTTGTTGAATGGATAAGGGTTCTTCAAGGAAACTGTGGGTGTATTACTCAGGAAAAAGAGGGAGAATCATTTGCATTTATAGAGTTTCATCTAGAGATTTCCTGATACTATAGGAATATTAGCTGATTCTCCTAAAGCCCAAGAAGGGGATACTTAATATGCCTCATTTATTTGTTTATTTGTTTGCTTGTTTGTTTGTTTGTTTGTTTAAAGCTCTTACCTTCCTTCTTGGAGTCAATACTGTATATTGGCTCCAAGGCAGAAGAGTGGTAAGGGCTAGACAATGGGGGTTAAATGACTTGCCCAGGGTCACACAGCTAGTATTATGCTGGCTACTGTTATTATTATCCACAGACTTTATGGAGGGGATTTCTTTCAGTAAACCTAGGCTAGATAATCTCTAGGTTCCTTTGATCTTGTTATAGAAAGCATCAGAAGCTTTGGTGTAAAATACCCAAGAGGGAGAGGCAGTGAAACATGATGGTCAGACTTTCAATCTGGTATCAGGAAAGCAGAATTCCAATCCTGCCTCTGACACAACCAGCTATGTGACCAAGAGCAAGTCACCTAACCCCTCTGAGCCTCAGTTTCCATGTCTGTAAAATGAGGATTAATAAAATCACACCTAACTTCTCACAAGGTTGTTGTGAGGCTTAATTGTGGATACAGACCCTTTGACCAATGGTAATGTGCGACACAGGTGACTGCTATCTTCTTATTCCATGCAACCACACCATTGTCTGTGACATTGAAGTAGGAAAAAATAAATCCAGGTTGCACAGATTCAGAAGGTTTCAGAACCACTGTACTGGGGTGTAACTGCATTGCCATGGAAATCAGATGTTTTTCTATTTTTTGTTCAGTTAAACCCTTTATGCATGGTGAACCAACAAGATTCCTTCCCCTATTTTTACTGTAGGTTGCATATACCTAAAAGTGTTTCTCATGCCATACAAACACACATGCAACTACATTTAAATCATCCCATGATTGAGAAACAATTTGGAATTACATCATTTTTCCTAACTACTTTCTTCTATACTTTATCTTTTTATGCTACAAATGCAATTTAAGAAAGTGCTTTAAATTGCATGCTAAATTGAATTCTTATCTAACCACACAGACCAAGACCCGAAGAATGAAGAATTGTTTTTCAATTTTGCAATTCATCATACCCCAAAAGGTCAATAAAGACTCTCATTGGATAAGGTGGGAAAACAGGCTTCTTTCTGATCTTGGATGCTCCACAGGAAACTCTGATCTCCTTGGCTTCCTGCCAGTTTGCAAGAGGATTCCAACTGATCTGCCTTATCTTTGTGGGGAATACAGACCTAAAACGGAAGCTAGAATCAAAGTTATCAAGGATATGGCTGCCAAGAGAAGATTTCTCAAAAGGTTGCTATTCCTTCCCTGTTAATACAGACAGCTTCATGCTTTTCACCAGCCAAAAAATAGTGGCTTGAATAATCACATTATTTCCAGGACTCTTGTCTGGGAGTAAATGATATCTAGTTAGAGAAGGTCCTTGAGTCCACAGCCACCAGACAGAGCTAAAATTGGGCTGGTTGTTATTGAATGATTCTCAAAATAAACTTGATGATTCCTCAGAGTAGTGAGATGTCAACTCTTGGAAAGAATTTATTTGACAATATACATAACCACACAGGATATGTTTCTAGTCCATAGGTTTTTCTAGCCAGGTTTTGATTCAAAAGGGAGACAGTCTAAGTTCTATACTGATGGCCATAAGAACTAAAGGTAGGTATTGGGCACTTCCAAGCCAAGAAGACCATGGCTTCACTGAACCATTTCTCAGACAGTTCAAAGGTTTTATGGCCAAAGGTTTTGAAAAGTCAATGAGTGCTCCCTCATCCTATCCAATTCCAGATTTCTATAAGTCACAGTTAGTTAGTCCAGCGTAATATTTAAGAGTTCCTCTTTTTTGTACTTTCTTTTCATACCTACTTCCATGTACCAGTCCTACTTCACATATAGCATTGACTTTCAGGGTGCATTTGGAAGCAAGGGTAGCACTGATGATAGAGAGATATGATGACTGATTGAGTAGATGATAAATTAAAACAACAGTCTTGTTTGAATTTTTAAAAATCTCTTTGACAATCTGGCAAATTCTATGGATCTGCTGTTAAAATAATATAATTAAATTAATGAAATAATATACATAAGATTAAAGAGGAAACCGATTATAATGAAATACAGAAAAAAGAGTCAGACTCCAAAGAATCCTTCTATTTGGATTAAAAAAATGTGTGTATTAATATCCATAGGGATATAGATAAGCTATAGATACTGTATTAGCATCATCATGACTGTAGTCAATAGATAGAGTGAATAAATAACATTTAATGAGCTACTAGCTGCCATCCACTGTACTTGGAATTATGGCAGAAGGCATACTTTCTGGCTCAAGAGTCTCACAAACCAGCCAGGTGTAACAAGTGTGTACTCATGAACACTGAGAACATCCATAAAATAAAATGCCAGTAAGTAGAACTAATGTGATATAACCTGGATATAAAAAAATATTTACAGCAGCTCTGTTTGAGATGGCAAAGAACTGGAAATTGAAGGGGTGTCCATTGATTGGGGAATAGTTGAAGAAGCTGTGGTATATGAATGTGATGTATCTGTGCTTTAAGAAAGGATGGTTTCAGAAAAACCTGGACAGATGCATATTAACAGATGCAGAGTGAAGTAAATAGAACCAAGAGAATAGAAGGCAGCTTGGTGAGGCGGTGGTTAGAGTATGGGACCTGAAATCAGGAAAACCTAAATTCAAATCTAGCCTCAAATACTCACTAGTTGTATGATCCCAGGCTTTACCCTTGGTCTGCCTCAGCTTGCTCATCTGTAAAATAAGAATAATAGCAGCACCTGCTTCCTAGCAAAATTGTACAGATTAAATGAGATAATATTTATAAGGTGCTTTATAACCTTAAAGTTACTACATAAATGTAAACTGTTATTATATATCATAGTGTTAACAATTTTTACAAAGCATCATTAAAAAGACAGTCAACTCTGAAATTCTTAGGAACTCTAATCAATACTGTGATTAATTATGACTCCACAGAATTCATAATGAAACAGGCTGTCTACTTCATGATAGAAGAGATGTTCTCAGAATATAGATTGAGATTTTGTTTTTGTTTTTAAAGCTGACTAATCTAGGTATTTCTTTTGCTTAATCATATATGTTTGTAATAAGGTGTTTTTTTTCCCTCGCTTTCTCATGGGGGTGGAAATGGCAATGCAAAAAGGAAAGGAGAGAAATTGAATCTTTGGGGAAAAAAAAAGCAAAAACTATAGACTGGATATAGATTGAAAACAAAGTTGGAATTATATGGCTGATTGTAAAATTTAGAACTAAGATAGATAATATATAAAACATTAGTTCTATAAAAAGAGTATTTTAAAAAGATAATTTTCACAAATATGAACATGATGGGGTTGCCAGCCCAGTGGCAGCCCCAAAATTAGACAAATAAATCAATCAAATTCAAGGGACCTTGTGACAAAAGAATACACAGGAATTTGGCACCAGATTGTATATAGAGTGGGTGGAGGAGAGGGAGGAACACATGACCTGTATGATAGAGCTGTCATTATTATTATTATCATCACCATTAATTAATTAAATAGAATTCCAAGCCTAAGGCAGCTAGAGCATGCATCCTAATCCAAAGTATAGACTTTGGGGGAAGCAGGAAGAGAGAGATAATGAGTTCCTTTTTTTATATGCTAAGGACTACCAGCACTTTTCCAACCTATTGAGATGGATTTCTGCCACCAAAGAATAAACACCACAGGGTAGTTTTCCTTTATTTTTATGCAACTAGTCTTTATTCTTATAGTAAGAAAAACACTTCATAGGTAAGGGGGTGGGGGGGAAGTGGCCATTCAAATTGGTAATAACAAAGAGTTATCTGTAAATGCAGTTTTGAAAGTTACTGAATTCCACACTTTTTTTTTCACTGAATTTTCTGAAGCCTGAAAAAAAAAAATAGGTGAAAGAAACGTTTAGGCACTAAATTGACAAAGACCACTTTTTATGAATGTCCTTTGTGTTCAAAGTTGAGATTTCAGTTTTCCTTATGTACTAACAAAAAGGCAACTGAGACAGCATTAGCTACCTATCTGTATGTCTGCTTTTCTAGCTATATAAAACCTAGCATATATAATAAAAACCTAATAGATGCTGGTTCATTAATTGATTGGTCTGGAATAATCTCATTCATCAAAGCTTTTCTAGGAAGACAGGTTCAAAACCTGCTTTTCTAAAATGGACTGGTTGTGATACCCAGGGCATGTCACTGGACTTCTTAGTGGTCTAGGAAACTCTTTAAGATTATAAATTTCAGAGAGGTCTAAGACCTACATTGGTTGAAAGTTTCCTCATTTGGAGGTTTTCTCTAGCAATAAAATCATAGGTCCCATTCCTCTCCATGGAGGCCATCCTTGAAGAGGCTATTAGAAAGCTGAAGACAGGCTTCCTTAAGTGATATTCCATAATAAATCACATTCTTAACATCACAGAATTGATTGAAATGTGTAGAGAAAACAGGAACCTACTGTATCCATCATTTGTTGATTATTTTTATTATTTTATCATTTTAATTTGGCAGAGTAATAATAATGATAAGCTTTAAATTTGGTTGAGTGAAAAAATATCTTAAAGGCACTTCTCTAACAATATGAAATATTTGAAATGCTTTCAGACATATTTGCTAGGTAAGAAAAAAAATACTTTCAGTGGGGCCAATAAAGCATTTTCCTCACAATAGCCCTATGAAGTAAATTCTCAAAATACAAATGGACTTATGATCTCCTTGATGTGGTTTTTCTCTCCAACAATTCAGACCACAATCCATCTAAGGGCTGCCCATTTTGAAAATACTTTTCTCTATGCTCTTCCATAATTTCACCAGAAAAAATAAGTCTTACAATATGTTGGGGCCAGCCTCTTATTTCTTTTTCTTTTTAAAAAAAAATGAAATATGTAGTGTTTTTTTCTCCTTACCTCCATTTCTCTCAACATCTCTAAGGTACCAATGGAGACTTGTCCATTGGTTCTCCTTCCCTGTTGTCACAAGATCATTTCATCTTTTACAACCTGAAATTTCTTTGATGACATCCTTTACAGAGGGATTCTTCTTTATAGTTTATCATTTGTTGTGTTGCTGTCTTCTCACACCTACCACACACTTCTCCATTGTCCCTCTGAGTGAGAAATGTTTTTTTTATTATTATTTTTTAGGAACTGTAGAGTCCCTTGACTCTCAGGTACACAATACTGGTAAAAAAATTGTTTTCCAGACAAAAAATAACCCTTTCTATCAAGGAGAATTCTAGAGTCAATGAGGAGGTTTGCAATATCCCACACTCAAGTCAATTCTCTCTCCTCCTGCATAATTCTACTTATTTTCTATTTGCAATGTCATAGAGAAATGTGTTCTAAAGGATGATCTATACATGTACACTTAACATTTACCTAACACATACATTATATACTTTGCCTACATAAATAGTTCAGTTAAATTTTTTTCCCTATGCTTAAAGATCTCACTAGATCTAGAAAGGCCCTACTTCAGTATTCTAGAGCAAGAGTTCTTAACTTAGGAATCCTTGGATTTAGAAAAAAAATATTTCAGCAACTTCATTTCAATATTATTGTGTTCTTACCTATTTTATTTTATTAATTTAAGGAAATTGTTCTGAGAAGATATCCATAGATTGTCAAAAAAATTTTGACATAAAAATGATTATAGATGCCTGTTTGAGAGCCTCTTGCATCCATAAGGTCATAGACATGAAGGACTTCATCAGTTACAAGGAAACTCTCCAACTTGGACTCCACACTAGATCTCCTCCATGACAATGGCATGCATATGCCTTAAGCTAGGTTCTATCTGTCATTAGGTCTTTCAAAATTTTCATAAGAAAATGAATATTTAAAATAATCATGTAATTAATTGACATGTAATCTGGAATAAATTTTAAAAGAAATTTTAAAGAAACATTGCATAATTTTCATGAGAAAGCCTGTTGAAAAAAAACAAAAAATGCCTTCAAACACATTAGTATTTTGCCTCATGATCAAAAGCTCCCAAAAAATCATTATCCAAATATGAATAGAGTGTTATCTTGTATTCTCTATATCATTTAGCCAGTTCCTTGATGGTAAGCATGTAATTTACTATAGAATATCACTCATGAACATCTGCTTCATCTTTACTAATGTCTCCATCGAAAGGGCCCTTAAATATACATGTTTGTTAGTTCTGTCAAAAAAAAATATTTAGACACATAGTAGACATATGGGTTAGTAATTATAAATGTGCCTTTTGTTGTTTAAAATTATAATTAAATATAAATTAATAATAAAATCATTTATAGCTAACATTTATATAGTGCTTTGCAAATTTTATATTCTTTTATCATCATAACTACTTTGGGAAGTAGGTCTTATTATTATCTCTACTTTACAAATTAGGAAACTGAGGCAGACTTGTCCAGAATCATCTAACCAATAAATGTTTGAGGCTGTAATTTAACTCAAGTGTTCCTGACTCCAGGTCCAATGCTTTTTCCCCTGGGTCACTCAGCTGTCCCTAATTATTAAAAACATCCCCATTATTTCCATATTTGGGGCATCTTCTCCAGACACCTTTGTGAAAAAAATTCCTCAGTGCCCTCACAACTGTGGTAATCAGCGATGAGAGAGTTTTACCATTTTACTAATTTTGTAAATAAAGAAAATGGCTTGCATGATATATTGGAAAGAACACTGGGCTTTGTAGCTCAAAGAATTGGGTTCAAATGTTGTATCTAACTCTTAATTGTTGTTGGCCAGTTGTTTCAGTGGTGTCCAATTCTTTATGACCCATTTGGGTTTTTTTTGGTAAGGATATTAAAGTGGTTTGCCAATTCCCTTTTCACTAACTGATCCAGAGATCTATTACTGCTATGGCTCTCTAAGTTCAAGTTAAGTGACTTATTCAAGAAGTCACACTTACTCAAATTCACAAGGCTGGTAAGTAGCAGAATCAGGCCTGGAATCATAGATTTGGTTGTGAAAAAGACCTTCCAGGTCATTTAGTTCAATCCTTCCATTCTACTGATGAGACCCCAAGAGGTTAAGTCACTTAACTTACTCAAGGCCACACAGGTCAAGAGTCAGAGTCAAGACTCAAACTTAGAAAGGTTGACTCCAAATCTAGCCCTTTCTCCAATATTTCCATGCAGCCTTCAAAACATTGCTCTTTCCACTAAACCCCATGCCTTCTCCTGCCTTGGTTTTCTCATGAGTGAAATGAGAGAACCTCTAAGGTACTTTCCAGATTAACATGATAACATTGCTATACTAATCATTATAATTCAGTGGTTTTTTTTTTTAATAGCTCCTCAACTGTTTGTACAATTTAACTGTAACTTTTCTGTAACTTTAACCTAAAAAATGCTACAAAATTGATAATGCCATTTCCAGTCATTTAGAGATTAGTCCAAGTGTTTTTCAAAAAGCCTGGAAAATACCAGCCAGATTGCTTTTCTAGAAAGTGAAATTGGTTTTCTGTCTCCTTCACTCAATTAAATTACTTTAGACATACTTAACTTTGAAAAACAAAAATTCCCTTTACATCAGGTTGGGAAAGAATCCCATTTTAGCTTACTCAATAATTGTTAGCCAGAAAGAATATTAATGAATCAAGGCACTTAATCCTGCATCCATTTTAAAGAGGATGATCACTGCCCCTGATTGCTTTAGGAAGGAAGGAAAGTCACCTCTTTTGGAAGGATCTAGAGCAATTTTGCCCTAGGAGGATTTACCATTGATTGTCTTTTTTTTTTTTCTTAAAGAACAAGATCCTCATTTGTTTGTTCTCTTGTTTAAAGCTATTATGAAATAGGAACTTCTATTTCTGTAGTCCCAGTCCATCTTAATCTAATGAGAGTGAAATGCTGCCTAGCCTAGGAATGTAGAAATACTAAGAAATAATGGGCAAAATTGAATTAAAATTTGTAAAAAATCCAGATGCAAATTCTTACCCAGGCAGTCTTTCTGGTTTAACTAAGCCAATAAATAAATCAAGTGTTATCTGCCTTAGGGTGACTTTCTCTTGACTTTAGCAATATGTCCCAAACAAGCTTTGGAAAGTGAAACCTTTTATTATACATAATGATTTGATTTGGCAATACACTAGTGTCCATCCCTTCCCCAGAATTTCTCCCTACTCTCCTTTCCCCAGGTCTAATTATTCATTTGTCACATTTGGTTTCATACTTTCAGGTCCAGGCAACGCCCGGCCCATACCACCAATATTAGTAGCCTCTATTGTTCACTACTTATATAATCTTGGGCAAGCCCCTTAACCAATCTTGTTCTCAGTTTCCTCATCTGTAAAATGAGGGGGTTAGACTAGATGACATCCAACTCTAGCCACGGAACTATTTTTTTGTTAATAAAAATGTTAAGACAATTATGCTCCTTTTTGTATTCTCTAGCTTTTTTTATATCTCCAGCTATTACCATAGTGATTGTCACATAGTAAATTCTTAATAAATACCTTATCTGTCTATTTCTCTATATATAGATCTCTCCAGCTATCTATGTTGATTATTAATCTTGATTTTTATGTCATCTATCAATTCTTTCAAATCATTGTCACCCTCGGCCTCTTTATTCCATGGATTACATTATATTGAGGTTTAAAAAATAAATCTATCACTCAGATGAAGTATCTCTCCTCATGATTTTTAAAAACTGCAATTTATAAAAGACAAATGCATACACAAAATGATTTGGCTTACTCTATAGGATTTAAATTTTACCAGAAAACCACTCCTCAAATCCCTATCCAGCTACCTCCTAACCTTGTGAACTTAGAAAAAAGGTGTTTGGGCCTCAGTTGCCTTACTTGTAAAATGATAATATTTGAAAGCTATGATTCATAGGATGAGGATGGCTGAGAGGATGTACTAAAGCCTTTGGGGGTTTTATGTAGAAACTTAGCCCTATATTAAGTAAATTAATGCCTGTTTCAGTTTAGATCTTTGGAATTTCAGAACTGATGCTTTATTTTATTTTTTCATTGAAATTCTAAAGATAAAAATGGACTCTCTCTCTCTCTCTTCTCTCTCTCTCTCTCTCTCTCTGTCTCTCTCTCTCTCTCTCTCTCTCTCTCTCTCTCTCTCAAAACCCTTACCTTCTGTCTTAGGGTTAAGTATTAGTATTTCATAATTTTTCTTACACAAACTAGTGTCCAGGGTTTTACTAGATACAGACAAATAATCAAGATAAAAAAAAATGTTTATGGCCCTTACCCTCCAATTTCTTAATCTGATTAATTTAAGTCTTTTCCTCCTTATTCCTATTCATTCAATTTCTTTTTCCCTCTTCAAAAAGACTTTCATTATTATTGTGCAGTTTTGTCTAACTCCTCATGATCCCATGGACCCATAGCATACCAGGCCCTTTTAGGAATCACCTAATACAACCTTCTTCATTTTATAGATGAAAATCCTGAAGACCCCCAAAATTATTTACCCCACATAATATAGCTAGTAAAGGATAGTGCCTGGATTTAGTACCAGATTTCTGGACTCCCATATTATTTGCTGCTTTCATTAGGACTGAACTTCTTACTTGTACTTCATATGAGAACTGATTCATATTTGGGGTTTCATTTTAACAAATTCATTACACACTGTGTTTTGAGCCTCCCCCCCCCCCTTTGCTGAGCTCAACTTGTCTCCCGAGGAAAGGTAACCAGGGGCCAGGCTAAGCATCTTCCATATGTGTCCCAGAGCAGCCACTTCCATATGGACCAACACAAGGCATCTTCTGCCTCCTGCTGCCAGCCCAATATCCAAACTGGAATGTGGAAAACTTCTGGTACAAAGAACTGTCCCTTAGACTCCTGTGCCTGTTCTTTGAGTGGTACCCTCCTCAACTCAAAGATGAACATTCTTATACCTGGTCATACCAGTCACATCTCAGTGGCTCTGAA
Source organism: Gracilinanus agilis (assembly GCF_016433145.1). Classification (NCBI taxonomy): domain Eukaryota; kingdom Metazoa; phylum Chordata; class Mammalia; order Didelphimorphia; family Didelphidae; genus Gracilinanus; species Gracilinanus agilis. Next base: position 77,334,826 of record NC_058135.1, read on the forward strand.
TTCCTATAGATCATCAGCCAAACCCCATTCAACAACACCTACCACCCTGTTCCTCATTCCCACATGCCCTTCAATCCTACCCCAAAATTTCATCTGAATTCCACCCATCCTTCTATTATGCCCTCCAGAATGGCTATTCCACAGGCATTATACTTCCCTTTATTTTAAATCTTTTCTTTTCCCACTCTTACTTCTTTCTTATGAAACAAAGCCTCTCTGTCCACCCTTTCCAGTACTAGCCACACCTTCACTGATTCTTTTCAGCTTATTGGTTGAAAAAGGAGAGTTGGACTACTTCTTGCTCCCCACTGACACTTCCCAGTTCTCCCCCTTCCTCTATCACTCAATAATTTCTTTTCCTTTGAGGTTCATGCCATTCATATCTAGCACCCAATCAAAATCCCCTTACTTCCTCAATGAGCAAACCATTTTTCTCATCTCTCAACTCTTACCCTACAGGGGACTTTAACATACATATGGATTCTCCTTCGAATACCCTAACCACTGGGTTCCTCAAATCTACTCACCTTCTCTGAGCTACTCTTCCAGTCCATTTCAGACACACACAAAGATGGACATGATCTTGATCTTGTCATCACTCACAAATGTATCACTTCCATGTTCAAGGATTCTGAAATGCCTTTATCTGACAATAATATATTGACTTTTCATCTCTCCTTCTACCTTCTTTATATAATCCTACTCTTTATCCACACTTCTAATTCTTTCAACCCTCAATTCTTTCCTAGACCATCTCCCCTGCATTAGTCACTCTCTCCTCTTCTATCCATCTTGACTCCTTGATGAACCAACACAACTCTGTAATGTCTTCCTCTCTTGAATCTCTAGCCTCCTTATCATATCACTGATTTTATCCAGCCAACTCTCAGCCTTGAATCACTCCCATCATGCATCATCTTTAGTCCTATAAATAGGCAAGAACATTACACAACTGTTCTGATTGAGTCCACTACAAATTCATGTTATATAACCTCAACTGGACCCTCAATTCTAAGTAATCCTATCCTCCCTTATCAACTCATTATCACACAATCCATAGAATCTCTTCTAAACCATTTCATTCCTTCTCAAACCATCCCTTGACTTCCCTTCCAAGAATTCTCTTAACCAAGAACTTTGACTCATATTTTAAGACTAAACTTCTTAATCATAATTATATGTGTATATATGTATATATACACACATCTAGATATGTACAACTATCTGTGTTCACATTCATATGTATGTATATCTATATATTTATTGCAGAGACACAACTTATACTGGTGAGAAGATAGCTGATCTTGGAGCCAGAAAGACCCAAGTCCAAATCTTTTTCTGACATGCTATGGTGGTTTAACTCTGGGTAAGTCACTTCATTTCTCAGTATTCTAGGGAATTTTCTAACACTAGAAATTGGAGAAATGGTGCTGACCAGGATGGAGACAGAGGGGTTCCTCACCTCAGAAAACCCTATGCCAAAAAAAATGGAAAATGAGAGGATGTCCTTCAATTGGGGAATTGCTGAACAAATTGTGGTATCTGTTGGCAATGGAATACTATTGTGCTCAAAGGAATAATTAACTGGAGGAATTCCATGAGAACTAGAATGACCTTCAGGAATTGATGCAGGGAGAAAGGAGCAGAACCAGGAGAACGTTGTACACAGAGACTGTTACACTGTGGTACAATTGAATGTAATGGACTTCTGTACTAGCAGCAATGTAATGTCCAGGACAATTCTGAGGGACTTATGAGAAAGAAAACTATCCACATTCAGAAGAAGAACTGTGGGAGTAGAAACACAGAAGAAAAACAACTGCTTGAAGACACTGGTTGATGGGGATATGATTGGGGATGTAGACTCTAAACGATCACCCTAGTGCAACTCTCAATAATATGGAAATAGGTCTTGATCAATGATACATGTAAAACCCAGTGGAGGGGCAGCTGGGTAGCTCAGTGGAGTGAGAGTCAGGCCTAGAGACAGGAGGTCCTAGGTTCAAACCTGGCCTCAGCCACTTCCCAGCTGTGTGACCCTGGGCAAGTCACTTGACCCCCATTGTCCACCCTTACCAATCTTCCACCTATGAGACGATACACCGAAGTACAAGGGTTTTAAAAAAAAAAAAACCAGTGGAACTGCACTTCGGCATGGGTGGGGGGCGGGGGAGAGGGAAGGAAAGAACATGAATCATGTAACCAAGGAAAAATATTCTAAAAAATTTAAAAATTTAAAAAAAAAAGAAAACCCTATGCCAAGAAATCACAGGTCTAATCCATATTCTCTGTACATAGAAGTGGGTATAAGCAGGCTATAATAAAAACCAAGGGCAAATAAGACATCACCATCTATCAACTCATCCTCCATATGAGTTTTTTACAGAAATATGTACTAACAGGTATCCATGATGAAACTATAATAAGGAAAAGAGACAGGTATTTGCAGAAATTATATTCTTTCACTGTTTAAAAAAAGTTTGGGGAATAGTTAGATGGTACAGTAGATAGACTTCTAGTACTGGAGTTGGGAAGACTCATCTTCCTGAGTTCAAATCTGGCCTCAATATCTCTGTTACTCTAGGCAAATCACTTAACCCCATTTGCCTCAGTTTCCTCATCTATAAAATGAGCTAGAAAAGGAAATAACAAATCACTCCAGTAGTGTTGCCAAGAAAACCCCAAATAGGTTCACAAAAGAGTCAGACATGCCTGAAAATGACAGAAAAGCAAGATATTTACATTAAAAAATTTAAGCTTTATTGATACTGTATTTTTTATTCCTATTCTGCCCACTAAAACCCTCTCTCATAAGAAAAAGAAAAACAGGCAAGTAAACAAAAAGCATTATGGAGATTACTACCTTAATATCCTCTGAATGTTGACAGTAAGGAAGGTGTAAGACATGGAAACAGCTCCACATGTTCATGCTCACCAGTCAAGAGAATATATTCTGCACAGAGAAACTGAAAGATTCCCTAAAAATGTTCTCCAAATGTTCCTGTTCACAAGTGAAACTGAATTAATTTAATTAAACTTATTTGCTTGATCCCTAAGTGAAGGAAATTAGTCTAACCATCCACACTGGAAAAACAAAATGGACGTTAAAAATCTTTTATTGCGGAGATTGTGTCATAGAGCTGGATGAATGAATTAATCTATTGAATTAGTTCTCATCTATGTCTATATATGAATGTATGAAAGGCAATTCAAATAAACAGTGTTTGTGTCCAGAGTCTAACAGTAAGAGATTCCTCTTGATTGAGATTGGATAAATGCTGTTTCAATGATCTCAAAACTATTTGCTCTCATGAAAACTTACCTCTCCAAAACTGATGTTCCTTCTTCTGGAGATGTTCTATGACTTTGAATCTTAGAACACTGGGATTTACAAAGAATCGAAAAATAACTAACCACCCAAAAAATCTTTGGGTAATTATAAGCAGTCTATAGTATAATACTAATGTTGGTTTGCCTTCTAAGTTTAGTATACAAGACATCACTGAGGCCATGCAAAACTAAAATAGGTGATGAATTAGACATGGAGAATGAAGAATAAAGGAATGGATGCTGCCCTGATTTCCCCAAGTATTAAAATAAGTAGAGGAAGGATTTTAATATGTTGGATCAATCCTATGCGGAGTGCTTTTTTAGAAATACATGGCAAGAATTGCACAGGATAAGAAGGCATGGAGGGATTACAATGTACATGAGAGAAGAACTATATGTACATAAGGGGAGGTGATGGTGAAATGCACAACAATGAAATATGGATCTTTGAGGACAATCCAGTATCTGGCTCAGGACAGAAGTCCCCAACTTAAAATCTAGTTGCATTACAAAAATGAATTTGTAAGTTAGTTGTTTAGAACTCAGAATATTTTCTCATACAAACGTTGAGAATTTGGTTACACTTCCACAAAAGCCTTTTGACTGACAATATAGATGAAAGTCAAGAAAAATGGACTGAAAGGTAGGTAGGTAGATAGATAGATAGATAGATAGATAGATAGATAGATAGATAGATAGATAGATAGATAGATAGATAGATTTATAGATAAAGGAACTGAAAGTCTGATTGCAAATTGAAGCATACCATTTTTCATTTTTATTTCTTTCATGAGTTTTTTACTTGTATAAGTGATATGTGGAAGAAGAAGGGAGGAGAAAGGAGACAGAGATAAATGAAGAGGAGGAGGAGGAGGAAGAGAGGGAAGAAGAAGGAGAAGAAAGAGGAAAATGAGGAGGAGGAAGAAGAAGAAGAAGAGGAAGAAGAGGAAGCAGTTGCCATGCTATTGGGGGAAAAAACAGAAATGTTATGCCCTTCTCCCCATATCCCCATAGTAAGTCTAGGAAAAGAGGGTTTCTTAATAAATTGAAAAATCTGAATAAAAAGAGCCAGAAGCTGTTTCTCCATTTTAACTGATACAGTACTTTGTTTCCCTGCCACAGTCATAGGATAGGGAAATATCAGGCAACTACCCACAATTCGTTGTGTCATATAAAATTCAAAATCATTTTACTTCTGAGCCATCTAATGAGAACAACCAGAAGTAGGAATATCAACTGGCTAACACTTCATGTTTTCCATCTTTATTACATACAGATGTAGGTTGAGTGGCTTACCCAGGGTCACAAAGGTATTAAACAGAATTGGCTTGTGAACCCAGTTCCTTTCACTCTAAATCTAATGTGCTTTCCATTGTGCCAAATGAGAGAATATTGTGAAATGTTTTACACAATGCCTGGAAAATAACTGGTGCTTAATAAATGTCTATCTCCTTCTTTCACTCCCTCTTTTCTTCCTTCCCTCCTCTCCACCACACGAACTCCTTATACCATAATATCTCATGTGATTATTTGTATAAAGCAAATGAAATAATAGATGCAAAGTACTTTCCAGCCCTTAAGGCATTATATAAATGCCAGTAATCACCCCACAAAAAGTCTAACTGTAATGACACTCAAGTTGTCCTTTACAGGGACAGTCAGCCCATTGGAATCAGCTCTTTGTTTCCTTTTGGTTTGGCAGAATTATCTCATTCTAACCAGTTACATGGGATACTGCCTTCATTGGGATAAACCAAAAACATAAGTGGTAAAGAATCTCTCTGAGTTTATCAAAAGCCAGGGTAAGTTAAAAGCAGAGAGAAATAAAGAAATCCTGTTTGGGGAGCTCACTGGGACGATGACCTCATTTGATGTTAAGAATGTCCAGGATGCATCTCAATGTGAAAAAGCTGTTTCATAACTACCCAGCCTTCTCCCACAAACATCATGGTACAATGACAGGAAATCATGCTGTGATTATTTTCAGGTTCATCGACTCTATTCAAAGATGGAACGGCTAGTTCTCCAGTTCTGCAAGGTTGACTACTGCTGATTGAGGGAAAATCCAGTATCACAAAACAATGCAGAGAGGAAAAGAACCCACAAAACGATGTTCAAGAGGACTAAAAAATTGTTGATGGTTTTTTCCAAAACTCCTCTGAGGGAAACAAGTCTGAACGGGATGTTATTTTATTTTTTCATTGAACTGGGCTCAAGGAAAAATGCCTGACCTTATATTTTTGATTTTCTACATCAAAAGTTTAAGTACAAAGAACAGTCAAAATTCATCAGACCTTAGTCTCCAAGCACTAACTTTACAATCAAGTAATCCTGTCTCTAAAGCATACATTATTTGTGGTTAAAGATCTTTATCTGTGTATAGATTTTAATATGAGATCAATGCATGATCAACATTTTTTTCTCAACCAATATTTAGGCTGTACTTGGGTTTTTTTTGAAACTAGGCCTCCCCATCTCTCCCAGGCTAGAAGTTTGATGATCATTCAGGGGCTGACTGACATGGATTTTTTACCTCTCTTGGGCCAGAGTTCACTCTTAAACAGCTTGGTGGCTCCATGCCCCAGAGGGTCCACCATTTTGGTGCCAGACTTAGTATGGACACTCAATGGGTTTTAGCCCTCTGCAGCTCAGAACTCTCTAACTCAAACAATTCATTTGTCTCAGCCTGCCCACCACCAGAAAATCCAGGCCTTTACTACCACTCCCAGCTATAGTTAGGATTGTGACTAACCAAAGGGCTGTTGGCTGAACCCCATGTCCTTTGTAAATGTGCTTTATAGAACCATGATCAGCCCATTACCTTTGTTTCAGAGAAGCCACTCTTATTTTGGCTGCAGTTTCCTAGGTTGGCCACTCAATAACTCTTGTTTCCAGTAAACAAAAGCAATGAGTTAGCCATAAACTAAACAAGAAGAAAATAGGAAACTTAGAGGGGGAAAAAATTAGAAAGGAAATTGACAATAAGATCCTCTACCATCCACTCACAATGTGTATTCCTAACAATAGATAAGAATGGTACATCAAGCTAAAGTAAGGAGAGGGGAGAGGGTTCTATTCTAATGCACAAAGGTCAAACTTCTTGAATTATTTTTATTATTTATTTTTATTAGATTTATTAGAAAATAATAATACTATTATTGATATTATTTATTGAATTTATTAATCAATAAAAATGTAAGAGAGATTAGAAAATCTATTGGGATTGGTTCAGGCAGGCATATTTCTGGGTTTATACACATATATACTATCACATACATGCTAAATACTTTTACTTCTATTTGTTTGTGTGTATGTGTATGTATACTAGAAGCTTGCACCTAAAACAAAGGGCAGTATGGAGGAGGAAGGGGCAATAGTGAATCTTTCTCTCTCTTCTCAACTTTCCACTCCACATTGGCCAGGTCATCAGAAAGACTGAACCAGCCACAAGTCCAGCTGGGAGCTGAAACAGGACAAAGCAAACAAAGGTAAGCAAGGACCCCACAAAGGGAGAAAAAGCTTTCCATTCAACTAAGTTCTATCTCTAAGTTTGTGTTCACTTTCCCCCGGACTCTGTATTTACTTCTGGGATAGCATATCCCAGAATCTGGGGGAAGATGTTGTAGCTTGGTCCTTGCTATATGAAATATTATGTTGTAAAAGCTAACATGCTATTATGATTATATTATGATCTATTATGGATCATTTAATTGTTGCCATGTCTAGAGCAAGCCTCAAGAATGTCAACTTATCCCTGTCCCTGATACTGAGCCAGAATTGCAAAAATCTTAGATTTAAATGGAACTCACTGGCTATGGAGGCAAACTTTTACCTTAAAAAGAATCTTTCACAGAATTCTCCATTAATAGTTGTGATGGAAACAATCTCCTAACTCTTATCCCTTCTTGTGTTAGGCTAGTTTTTCTTTAAAGGATTTTGAAAAACCATGCTTGAGATCCAATAGACTCATCAGACTAAAAGCTGAGGCTGTTGACATCACCTTAGGGTCATCTAGGTATAAAACTGACTTAAGAAGCTCCAGGTGCTCTGAGTTGACAGACCAAAAATGGCAACTGAGCTAGAGAACCTTCCCTAGCTCAGACGATTTGGGTATCCTCAATGCCTATCCTTGTTGCATATCCTTCTCCTGCTATGGTTAAATAAATCTCCTTTTGTTAACTATTGAATTATGTACAAGTGTCTCATTCTATTCCAATACTAAACACTATCAACCAGGGGACTGGTCAGACAGGCAGAGTCTAGAATTGTGGTCATCCAGTCTCTGGCCAAGATCTCTAGTATGCAATTCTTCTAGGGAGAATGATTTAGCTCCTAATTTGCTATTGTTTTCTCCACCAATAATTTTTGGGCTAAAATTCTGCATTTTGGTCAGAAGCTTGGTCCTAGACAAGTGCTTCACTTAATCTTTCATCCTCCAAAGGTTTTTTTTACTTGATTTGAAAATTATTATTTGTAGATTTCTACCTGGATAACAATATTCAGTGATTTTCATTTCCCAGATGAAAATCTTTGGTCTTCCACATGGTTACCCTGCTCCAAGGAACACGATAGCAAGTCAATAAAATAAAATATAAAAGTCATCTTGAAATTGGATATACCTGTATGTATACATATATATAAAATGGTCTTTTTAAAAAGAAGACTCAGACAAGGAGAAATATGGTACTACCTTGTTAAATTTAATATATGCTTGCAACAACAACAACAACAAAAGCTATACATAATAGAGAAGCATGGCTTCTCCTACACTATAATTTTTCTGAATTTTTTTATGTCTATGTGTTTATGCTGGATTTGTTAAATTTAAGAAAAAATCCAGACTCTCTTTAATATAATAGTTATCAGTTTTGGCAGGCTATATCATCATTTTAGAGGCAACATATTAAGATGTATGGCTTCAAACTGAGCTTTCCAGTGCCTTTCAGCGACACTACCAGTTAAGAATGTTAAGAGTCAAGGGTGACTAGGAGGATAATGAAATCTAATGAACAGTCAACTAGGAGATCCAGTTAAAAGTCCTGTTTCTATTACTATTTCTAGCAATTTCAGCTAGTTAAAATCTTGCCTTTCTTATTTGAAAAAAAAAAAGAGGGCAGTGTGGTAATCATAGAAAGAGCTAAAAGAAATGACAAGAATTCAGAGAACTATAGGAAGACTTATATAAATTGATACAAAGAAAGAACCAAGAGAACAATCTTTGTAATGACTATAATAATGCAAATAAAAACAACTCTAAAAAGCATCTGAATGTATACCTATGCAATGACCAGCCTTGGTTCCCAGGAACAGGTCATGAAAAACACATTTTCCCCTTTCAGGTGAGAAGCAGGAACCCAGGGGGTGGGGAATGTTATATAAACTGTCAGAGAAGCCAGGCTTCATTATTTTTCTTTATTATAAAGGATTGGTCAGTTTGTGGAGGATTATGGTGAGAGATAACTATAAAACCCAAAAGGTATCTTTTTTTAATGAATCTTTGTAGTTCATGGCCAGTATCAGATTTTGCTTTTTAAAGAATGATCTCTTAAAGACAAATTGCAACAAAAGATATTCATTCAGCAGTAGAGCTAGTGCATAAAACTCATTTCCACTAGCCAAGTAGAGTGCAGACAATTGCTACTTTGCACTTGCAAATGTGTTTCTGCAGTCTAACTTCAGTAACATTTGGGTTTTGTTTTTTTTTTCTGATCCTACCAACAGTCTCATTTGGCTATAGTTTGCCTTAGTTCCTAATCATCATTTCCTGTTGGTGCTAATGGACTAGTCCTTTGTTAATGCCACTCAGTGGGACAGAATGGTAACCACCAGATTAAAGGAGATTTTTTTTTAGTTGTCCTTGTTTCAAAGGTGTAAAATAATGTCTTGGTTGATTCAGGACCACTGAACTTCTGGGAAGAAATATTTCACCTCAAGAGGATGAAAATGCCCTTTATCAACTACTGCAGGAAGCAATCTACTCAGCTAATAGAATTACTTATTGTTAATCCTTGCACAATCTAGAGTTTTAGCCTGTGTGTATGTGATTAGAAAAGTTCACTATTATTGATTGATGCATCATCATTTGGATGCATACCAAATGCTATCTCCTGAATAATGCATCTGCTGAAATAGCAGATTCAAAAATGTCTGGTAAATAGCAATTTGTACAGTAATCCATGGAGACTTGAGAAATTGGTAACACAGGTAGGTTGGGAAATAGTGTTTTAAAATTCAATCTTTAAGATTCCTTTGGGGAGGATCACAAAAGTCTGCTATTTCCTATAATGGAACAAATGCTAGGAAGTGGTTTTCATGAGTTTCTTCAGCCTTCACAGCACTTATCTTTGAAGTATCTTGGAACTTTACATTTAATTTTAAATGAATGCATTATTATTGCTCTTTTAACCAATCTTATCAATAAATATATCTTTGATAATCCATTTATTTTATATTGTACTATGCAGATGCCTGCTATTTCTCTTCCATTTTTTATGTGTACATATCTTTTCTTACCAACTCAATTTGTAAAAGACAACAAATAAACCACTCTGGTAGACATCTACTTAAACACATATTTTAAGAAGGTTATGCTTTTGCAACAAAGAAAATATTAGCCTCCCAGCCTCCTTTTAGTCTTAAATTTATGATCCTGTATTAGAATATATTTCTTCCCTATTTCACAAAATTGAATTTTTGTGCTTTTGAGAGTCATCTTTATACTTGCTATGTCAATTAAGCAGGTAAACTTCTTTTAGAATGAATCAAACAGGTCCAGTGGAAAATAGGAGGGATTTCGGGTCAGAAGACTTGAGTTTGAATGCCAGTCATCCCACTTTCTACATAGGTAATTTTGGATAAGTCTCTTAATCTCTCTGGATCTCATTTTCTACATCTGTAATGTTAGGAAATTGACCCAGATAACTTCTAGTGTCCTTTTCAACTCTAAATTCATGATCCTATAAAATATATATATATATCTTAGTTATGTTCATCCATCCATGGTAGTTGACATGGGCTAAAATTGAAGTATCATGGAAATACAGATCATTTTGATTTGTATAAGGAAGGGAAAAAACAGATCATATTGATCTGACATTGGAGTACATAGGAGATGTAGGATTTTAATGTCCTTTGTAATTATTACTTTTTAAATCTGGACACTATGACTTTCACAACTAGCAGGGCAGGAGTTTACCCTATTAAGCAGTCTACCAAATACTAGCTATTCAGTCAGCCAAGTCAACTAACATTAATTAAGGTGGTTCTCCTCTATGTCAGGCACTGTGCTAAACTGTTTAGATGAAATTTATGATTAATAGAGCAACACCATAAAGTTTGCATTTAGGAACTTATAATAAATGATACTAAACCTCCTCTTTATCATAAACAAATTGGAATTTCAAGACCCTGTGGGTATTATACATTTGACATTTTGTGCAAGCAATGGATAAAACTAAAATACTAAGCTACATTACAAAAGGAAGAAAAAAATCTATCACAGGGGCTAATTTTTTTCAAGTTTTCCATAATTTCAATACCATGAAAAAATGTCAACCTATTGTCTAGGATGTAAACTCTTTTGAATATAATATGGAAAATATATTTCTATGCCAACATCCTATTCTAGAATGGGGAGATAGATAGATAGATGGATTGATAGATGGATAGAGATATAGATAGATCATGTTAAAATCTATGTGAGATTAGATTGGCCCAAAGTGGACAAGAATATCACAGGCACTTGTAATAGATATGGTATGTGTAACAGACATTAATTCTAAATATCAGAAGAGAGCTTATATTATTTCAAACAAGTTTAAAAATTCACTCTCTAGATTAATATTCTTTAGTTTTCCCCAGGATTAAGGGATTTACTGACAATTAAATCACTTCTGAGCAACTGATACAACTGAATCCTCACTCTTATGCTTTTGTAATCTTAATTGGAATTTTTAAATCTACCTTTTGGAATTTGAAACAATGGAATGCCTTTATTGTGCTAATGAGAGACTAATTACACACTTTGAACAAACTCTACTATAGTTAGATCTTAATAAATGAATATATATTATAGACTATGACCTATACCATATCTGGATTCTAGATCATTAATCATGAACCAAGTAGTAGCTGTTTGACCTAGGGCAAGTCACTTTAATACCCATTGCCTAGCCTTTGCCACTCTTCTGCCTTGGAACCAATATTGATTCTAAATAGAAGTTAAAAAAAAAGAATGAACTAAGTAATAATGACATTTTACTTTTATTGATTTGTCTAATATTAGGAAAGAATTCCATTTCAGTAGAATCATAATAAAATATTCTATAATGTTAAAAATAAAATGAAAAAGCAAGCTTTTATTAAGTCTCTTCTACACACTATTTTCTCTGCTAGATGCTAAGGAAACAAAGACAAAAAATGTAAGAGTGCCTGCCCTCCAGGAAGGTGAATGTCAGAGATGGATCTGTACAAATATATGCAAATTAAGTGCAAAGTAATTTGGGAGAAAGGTACTACTGGCCACTAAGAGAATAAAGAAAGACCTTGAATAGCAGGTGGCTCTTGAGGTAGGCTTTGAAGAAGGAATCCCAGGCATCTAGAGCAGCATGTACACAATCATAGACACTAGAGATAGAATGTATGGGATATAGATAGAGATAGAATGTATGGGATATAGATAGAGATAGAATGCCTGCACAACAGTTTTGTCTGGAGTCCGGAACCTAAGTGAGAAGTCATTTCCATTCTTACATAGGAAATATTGAATTGTGTTGGAGGGAGTCCTAAAACTATATTACTGAGGCCACTACAAATTAAGATAATCTCAGCTGGGTCCTCATCCTTTTACTCTTCCTTAATTGACTCTGGACCACATTCTGCACAGTGGCTGTTTCAGTATTTCTTTTCTTTTCAAGCATATCACACTTCCCCTTCTTCTCTCTCAGCAGAAGACCTGTCTACTCCTTTATTGATAAAATAGGAGCCACCAACATCCTTCTTTCTCATTTCTTCTGTTTTATAACTCAAAACACTGTAACCTTTTCTTATCATCCTGCCTTTGCTCCATTCTCTGATAATGAATTGGCTCTTCTCCCATTTGAAGCAAATCAATCTACTCAGGCCGTTGGTCCCACCTCCCTTTCATCTCTTTCTAGATATCCTTCTTTCATTCCTTCCTTCATTCACAAGAAGACCAATGACATCATAACATGATGAGTTGACTTATAAATAAATTGGATTTAAGTGAGACAAAGTTACACAGACTCATCAGCCTTACTCTTCCTTTCCAGAGTCATCCAAGTCCAGTGGCAATACAAGTCAAGATGACCAGCAAAGGGTCAGGATACAATGGATGATCTTGGTGTCTTTGATGTCTTACCAAGCTTTAAGCACTCCACAGCACCTGCTTCTGCCACCTTTTCATGGTTATTTAAACAAATTGTTCTCATCCACCCATTTTTTTCCAGGAAAACCTTCACATGCTGGGAGTAGGTAGACATCCACCTAATTCACTAATTGGTTGGAGGCCCATCAGTCATCCTCAATCTGGTTTAGCCTGCTTGCCAGTAGTTTTATTAGGTTGTGGCTACTGTGCATGTTACAGCTTCTTGGAGCAACAAATGAGAGCTGAGTGAAAGGAAAACACCAAAGGTGACTGAGCAGCCCTGAGAAGGCCTTGGCAAACCCTCACACCAGAGAGATTTTGTTATTCATTTCTGAACCCTTCCCTCCAGCAGATATCCCCTAAATAATTTTTCCTTCTTTGTCAATTTCTTCACATTGGCTCATTTCCTACTGCCTACAAACACATCTGTCTTCCCCATTCTTAAAACAACCTTCACTTGATCTACCATCTTTTTCATCTCCTTCCTTTCTGCCTAAACCAAATTCTTAGAAACTTCTATCTACACACTCCTTGTCTCCACTTCCTGTCTTCTCATTAACTGCTTACTCCCTTGTAATCCGGCATCCAGTCTCCTTACTCTACTAAAACTGCCCTTACCAAGGTTACTATTGATTTCTTAAGAGCAAAACCTAATTGATTCTTCTCAGTCATCATCCTGTTTGGTTTATCTACACTGATGTTATTCAGTTGTTCAGTCCCCTTCAACTCTTTGTGATTTCATGGACCACAGCATGCCAGGCCCTTCTATCCTCCACTATTCCTCAAAGTCTGTCCAAGCCCATGTCTGTTGCTTCTGTGATGCTATCTGCCCATCTCAGCCTCTGCTGTGTCCCCTTTTCCTTTTGCCTTCAGTCTTACCTAAGGACAGGGTATTTTCCAATGAGTCCTGTCTTCTCATTATGAAGCCAAAGTATTTAATTTTCATCTCCACCATTTGCCCCTTTGAAGAATAGTACAAATGAATTTGATATAATCTGCATTGTTTGACACTGACAAACATTCTTTCCTTTTGAATACTCTCTCTTCATCAAGTTTTTGGGCATTATTTGCTCCTAGTTCATCTGCCACTCTTTATTTTTCATGGTTGGATCATTAGCTATGTCCACCCCATTTCAGAGGTCCTAGTCCCTTTTCTCTGCTTTCTCTTAGAAGACCTATTCTAATCTTCCCAGTTGCTGGTGCTCCTATTTTCCAATTTGCCTTGTATTTACCTTGCACAATACAATATTTCTTATTGATTCATCTGTGCTGATGTACTCCTGACCTCCAAAAGACTATAACTTTTTGAGGGCAGTCACTATTAATTTCACTTGTGTCTTTATATCCCTGGAGCCTTATCATAATGCCTGGAACAAGATAGATAGATAGATAGATAGATAGATAGATAGATAGATAGATAGATAGATAGATAGATAGATAGATAGATAGATAGACAGACAGATAGAGAGACAGATAGAGAGACAGATAGAGAGACAAATGGATGGATAGAAAGATGAATGAATAGATAAAAAGATAGAGTGATAGAGAGAAAGAAAGATTGGGAAAGAGAGAGAAAAAGAGAGACAGGTGAAAAGAGGGAGAGAGAGGGGGGAAAGAGAGGAAGAGAGAGAGAGAGAAATTAGAAAGAGAGAAAGAGGGAGAGGGGAATGGGGAGAGAGAGATGGCACATTACTGAGTACTACCTTCTAGGCTCTGTGCCAAGCTCCAGGAACACAAACATAAATATACAAAGTAGCCCACATTCTAAAGAAAATTTGAATTCTTCTCCAAAAAAGAAAGATCTTTCTCTGGAAGCTAGAAGCTGTGGAAAAAAGACAAGTCTTATGAAGCTGAAGTCTTAAAGCAACTGGCTGAGGAGATGCTTGAGAAAGCAACTGAAGAAAACAACTTCAATAAAATGGCAGAAGACAAATTTACCCATGAAGTGGAAGCTATCAAAACAGAGAGACACAAATGATTGCTAAACCAGAGTGCCTGTAGGAGGATAAGCCCAAGGAGGAGGCATAGAAGAACAAAGACCCTACAGACAAGAATAGAGCTGCCTGGCTGACCAAGATCTGGCTTCTCCCCATCCCAAACATCCAAAGTCTGAACTGGCCAGTAACACTTTTTTATTTGATTGCTCCTGACAAATATCCCACATAGGTCAATTCAAACCATACAGATGTTGTTTGGGGGAGGAAGGGAGAGGAACTACAAGTGTTTTACTCTTCTTTTTAAAACCTTTACCTTTTGTCTTAGAATTAATATTAAATATCATAGGCAATGAGGGTTAAGTGACTTACCCAGGGTCACACAGGTAGGAAGTGTCTGAAGCCAGATTTGAAGCTAGGACCTCCTGACTCCAAGCCTGGCTTTCTATCCACTGAGCAACCCAGCTACCCATTTTACTCTTTTTTAAAGTGTTGAAGTCTTTCTAACAGCGATTTTTCTTATTGTAACATTTCTATTTCAGGATTCTCAGGGCTGGCTTAATGGCTAGTACTCTATTGGCTCTGTGAAAATATATTTGTGAGAGGAATATGTAGCATGTGTCTTTCCACTCTTTAGCTGTTGAACATGTCTGTTTGCTTTTGAAACCTGACCTTTGTCCCAGTCATTCCAGATGCTTTCTACCTGCTTGCGCAGTTAGGAGACAGTGGATGGAGTGCCAAGCCTGAAGTCATTGAGACATGAGTTGAAATCTGGCCTCAGACTGCTTTTGTGAGTCCTTGGCAAGTCCCTTAACCCATTTTGTCTCAGCTTCCCTATCTGTAAAATGAACTGGAGAAGGAAATGGCAGACCATGCTAGTATCTCTGCCAAGAAAATTCCAAATGGAGTCAGGAAGAATTGGACACAATTGAAGCAATCAAACATCAACAATTCCAGATACTACTAAATTTGAATGGTTAACAAAAATGTGCATTGCTGTTAAGCATGCACACATATAATGAGGAGTTGTAAAAGGGGAAAAGATAGCTGATCACTGGCATGAAATGGAGATGTTCTATTAGTGCAATAGATGCTTGCCTGGATTCAGGCAAGATGAGGCCACAACTGGCCTCTCAGAGCCTATGAGTGGTTCCTGAGGCAAAGTCCAAGGTTCCAATGGGAAGGAAGCAGAGATGCTGGCTCAAATGGAGAGAGCATGGTGATTGGTTAATACTTAATAAATTCTTATTGAATGAAGGAAATGAATGAATATAATATGAAATCAGTCAAGAAATACTGGATGGTTGTTTTGGGAACCAGATTATAAAGGCCCTAGAGATGATAGGCAATCACTAAAACTTCTTTTTTTCCACTTTATTTACTTTATTTTTTTAACTCCATATTATTCATTCTTGTAAATGAATTTTCCCATAAAATCAAAACCCCCAAACATAAATCCAAATAAGCAAATGATAAATCACATTCATCTGCATTTATACTCCCACAGTTCTTTCTCTAGAGGTGGATAGCTTTCTTTTTCACAAGTCCCTCAGAATTGTCTTGGATCATTGTATTGCTGTTAGTAATTAAGTCTATCCCATTTGATCGTTCCACTATGCTGCAGTTACTGTATATAATGTCCTCCTGGTTCTGCTCATTTCACTCTGCATCTCCTTGAACTTCCTGAGAAAGGCAGTGACTTGAACTGTATCTTAGGAATCTCAGTTTGAGGAGGATAAGGGGAAAAGACTGGAGATAAGGAAGACTATTATGGGAGACTACTATAATCATCCAGTTGAGAGATATTGGAAGTATAAACAGGTATAGGAGTCTTGTGAACAGAGAGAATGAGATAAATAGGAGAGCTGTTGAGAAGGTAAAATTCATCAGATTTGGCAAATGATTAGTTATGGAAGAGAAGGAAAGAGTGAGTATGAAAGATAATACTGAAGCGATAGACCAGATATCCTTGCCAAAAATGGGGGAGGGGACCCCTAGAGACCAGAATGAGGAAAGTGAGATAAAAAGAAAGGAAGGGAATTGTTCATAGTCATCCAGCCAGTTACCTGTAGTTACCTGCATTTTTTCACCTCTTATTTAAAGAGATGAAACTAGCTTCACAGTTTGGCTGCTATTAGAAATTCTGGTGGAGGGGACATTTCACTACCAGAATAGCTTGACTATTATTTCTCCATGCCTAGAATGTTCTGTCTCCTCTTCTCTGGCCCCCAGATTCCTTGGCTTCCTTCAAGACTCAACTAAAATCCCATGTTTTACAGAAAGTCTTTCCCAATTCTTCTTAATTATTTCCTATTGCTTGTCAATTCTCCCATTAGATTGTGAGTCCCTCAAAAGCAGGGACCCTAGTGATTAGCAGAGGGTCAGGCCCTTAATAGGCTTTAATAAAGGGTTAGTGATTGATAGTGTGGGTAACTAGCATCCCAAACTGGGGGGCAGGGCTCCAGCCACAATATGCAACAGTCTGGGCTGATGCAGAGGAGCAGCTGATAACCTCAAAAGGAGGGAACAATGGCTATAGCCAAGACACAGTGTTCCAATGAAAGGGCTCAAAGAAAACGTTCACATTTCTGACTGGTATTATTACCTCTCAGAGACTGACCCAAGGGAGAAAAAAAGCTATTAAATGTGTCCACTGTTATAGATTTTTCTTTTTGAAACAAGAATTTCATTTAGCTACTTAGATTCATCTGATATTTCTCATACTCTACATTTTCCCTTAGTTAAAAAAATTCCATAAATGTCTGTTCTCTTTTCATTTATTTATCTCATGTATTTATGAAGCAATCTGAGGGAGATAGGAGTAGCTGACAGACTCTCTTCTTAAAGAAAATATTATGTAAAGGGAGAAAACTTTGGTGTAATTTACAAGTCTCTGACCTTTTTCATTTATTAGGTGTATAGAAGACAGTTACATGTAGACAAATGAGCAGGAATTGATACTTTTATGTCAATGCTAGAGCTGATGTTAAGGAGATCTGAATGCAAATTTGACTTCAGACATTTGAAAACCATGAGAATCTTGGCAAATCACTTACTCTATATTGTCTTCAGTGTCCTTATTTATAAAATGAGAATAATATGAGCACTTAGCTTCCAGAGTGATTGTAAGGATAAAATGAGAGACTATTTGTAAAGCACTATGCAAACCATAAAGAGACATATAAATGCTAGGTATATCACATTTAGATTTTTTTGCTCATTTAAAATTTTTTCAACTAATAAGCAGTTATTTTCCTTCCCATTTTGCCTTATAGAAGGAAAGGAGAAAGGGAGAGAGAGAAAGAGAGAAACAAAGGCAACAAAAATGTGTAATCAAGCAAAACAGATAACCACATTGACTATGTCTAAAAACTGATGACTCGGTCCCTCCTAGGTCTTCTATCTCCACACCACAGTGATTCGCATGGTTCCTACTTTTTAGCAACTAGAAATAATAGTGTAGGAGATAGACTATATCCATTTTAAAAAGTGGTGGTTAAGTATGATTAAAATATATAATTAAATTTGCATCTAAGATTTCTGCAAAAGTTCTATGATATTTTAGAAGAGGAAGAGATTATTTCTGTCCCAAAGATTTGGAAAGAGGAGGCAACATTTAGCCAGTCCAACAGGTAGAATTTCAATAAATGACAGGAGGCCAAACAGGTGAGCAAAGGAAAAAGCTCAAGACATATTTGAGTAAAACAGATCAATTGTGTTCACCTGAAACATACACTGCACAAAGAGAATGTGGTATAAGGCTGAAGGAGTACATGGGACCCAGATTGTGAAGAGTTTCAATCCCCAAAAGGGAGTTTGGACATGAATTCATCCAACATTTGAAGATCATTGAAGGTTTCTAAGAAGTGAAGTGATATCATCAAAGAATATGGAGGAGATGAATATGACAGTGATACTTAAAACAGGCTGCAGAGAGAAGGGAGGCTTGAGCTGGACCTCAAAGTGCAGGCATGATGTAAGAACACTCCAGGCATAGTCAATGCTATGGGTAGCTAAGTGGCACACTGGATAGAGTGCTGGGTCTGGAGTCAGGAAGAATCATCTTCATGATTTCAAATCTTAACAAAGACACTTATTAGCTGTGTGACCTTGGATAAGTCACTTAACTGCATTTGCCTCAGTTTCTTCATCTGTTAAATGAGCTGGAATAGGAAATGGCAAACCACTCCAATAGCTTTGCCAAGAAAACTCCAAAAGCATCATGAAGAGTCAGACATGAGGGGCAGCTGGGTGGCTCAGTGGATTGAGAACCAAACCTGGAGACTGGAGATCCTGGTTCAAATCTGACCTCAGGAACTTCCTGGCTGTGTGACTCTGGGCAAGTCACTTAACCCCCATTGCCTAGCCCTTACTGCTTTTATGCCTTAGAACCAATACACAGTATTGGTTCTAAGTCAGAAGGTAAGGGTTTTTAAAAAAAAAACATTAAAAAGAAAAAGAAGAATCAGACATAAATGAAAATGACATAACAACAACACATAAGCTGTGTGACTGAGCAAGTCATTTAACCTGTTGGCCTCAGTTTCCTCAACTATAAAATGGGGATAATAATAGCACCTACCTTCCAGAGTTATTGTGAGGAACAAAGGAGCTAATTGTAAAGCCTTTAGCACAGTGTCTATCTCAGCGTTAGAAATTATAGGGAGACATGTGAACCAAGAAATGGAGAGGGAAGGTATTAGGTAGGTCCTAGGTCAAACCAATCAGTGCATCCAGAAAAAAAATATTTTAAGAATCAGAATCCAAAGGATCCTAAATTCATCATATTTAGATTGCATGTCCAGTAAGAGCCAAAATCAAAGTATAATTTGTAGTGAATGAGTTCTCCCAAAAGAATCAACTTTCCCATACTAAAATGTTAGATGGGTAATCACATTTTGTAATGTGCTATTAGTGACAACTAATAACAGTAATCATTTAATAAGTGGGATGTAATCTAAGACACTTTACAAATAAATAAAAGTTAAACCAAACTGGGCAAAATGCCCAGATCACTCAGTTTGTACCAAAACACTACGCAAAAATATCCTTAAAATTAGAGGAAAAATGGAAAGTAGTGATGATGAAGGAAATCTCCTATAAGTAGAAAAATACACCCCAAGGTTCTTGAAAAACAATTCTACTCTATTTTCTGGGGAGTGACATGAAACAAGAACCATTTTATTAAATTGAATTCAGGTCGAGGGGGCATGATCACTGATTCAAATCTCTAATTAACCTTGACCCCAGTCCTGTTCTTATACAATGAGTGGTTAATGGAATATTCTAATTAATGATATACACCAAGCATTTTTATTCTTTTCACACACCCTCAGTGTCTAGCAGGATGGAATCATAGGACATATTTGATTAATACCTCTTGGTTGATGACTCTCCCAAAGAAAGGAAGGGAAATCTATAAGAGAGAAAATATCTTTTAATGCTTTAGCTTTTTTTTGGAAATTATTTTTTTATTTTGAATAGTTTCTCCTAGTTACATATTTCATGTTCTTTCCCTCTCCCCCAGTCTCCCCTATTCCCCTTAGCTGACGCACAATTCCACTGGGTTTTACACGTATTATTGATCAAGACCTAGTTCCATATTGTTGATAGTTGGACTAGAGTTATCATTTAGTGTCTACATCCCCAATAATATCCCCAACAGCCCATGTGTTCAAGCAGTTGTTTTTCTTCTGTGTTTCTCCTCCCACAGTTCTTCCTCTGAATGTGGCTAGTTTTCTTATAAGTCCCTCAGTCTTGCTCTGGATCCTTGCATTGCTGCTAGTATAAAAGTCCGTTATGTTCGATTGTACCACAGTGTATCAGTCTCCATGTACAATGTTCTCCTGGATCTGCTCCTTTCACTCTGCTTCAATATCTGGAGGTCTTTCTAGTTCACATGGAATTACTCCAGTTCTTTATTNGGAAGAAGGTAAGAGTTAAAGAGAGAGAGAGAGAGAGAGAGAGAGAGAGAGAGAGAGAGAGAGAGAGAGAGAGAGAGAGAGATGACATGAAGTGGGCTTGCTGGATCAGAGGGACGGATATTTTTGTCTGCCCCCCCTTTACCTAGTATAATTTTAAATTGCTCCCTAGAATGGAAAATTAATCTTTCTAAAGCATCTTTTTCATCATACTACTCATTCATCCAAAAAAAATAAAAAAGAAAGAAAAAAATCTTCCATGGCTATGCTTTGCCTACCTCACAGATTAGTCATGCACAATACCATGAAAAATATCATTCTGAATCTTCACAGGGTGTCCCAAAAGCCTAAGCAAATTGGGGGCAGCTAGGTAGCTCAGTGGCCTGCAAACTCAAGCTTAGATATAGGAGGTCCTGGGTTCAAATATAACCTCAGAAACTTCCTAGTTAAATGACATTGGGCAAGTCAATTGACCTCCATTGCCTAGTCCCTACCTTAGAATCAAAATACAGTATGGATTCTAAATCAGAAGCTGAGTTTTAAAAAAAAAATCAAATGAGACAATTTTGTAGGGATTCAATTCTGTAAGGAAACTCTCTCCTACAACATAAATAGGTGACACTCATGCAACTTCCTCAGTGCTTTGAGATCAGGTGACTCGTCCAAGGCCATATAACTTATATGTGTTAGAGGTGGGATTTGAACCACTTGTCCTAAAATCCTCAGATTTTTTTCTCCCCTTAGGAACTGACAAGCCTTAGCAATGCTTCCCACGTTCATTGTGGTGGTGCCATTTTGTTCTATGTGAATCACAAGGACTGAGTAGTGATCTTTAGTATGAAATGCCTCAGGAAGATAGCAGGCTTCTCTATTGTTTGAGTCTAGTTGATAAATAACCCTCACAGATCCCTTCACTGGGAGTGACTAATCACCACTATTCATCTCTTCTTCCTCTCACTATTCCTGGATGACCTCTCACCTGATGTCAACTCTAGATCCATACTGTTTTCCCTTAGATACAAGAAGCCACTTCTGCCTGAGCCATTCCAGTTTGTTCCACCTATGTCCCTTTTACAGGAAGAGCCATATACCTATAACAACTTCAAATATTCACTAGTCCTTTCTTTCTGCCCTTATGCACACCCTTACCTTCCCTACCTCTTGGCACAGGTTGGAATTCCCTTATGCCTCTTAATATCCTTTTTTTGTTTGTTCCTGAAACATTGCCATTCTTTCAAGGAACAATGCATTCTCCCCTAATAACCCATTGAGTCTCTCCAGCCCTTTCATCTTTTCCTATAGGACAGAAAACCAACTGAGACTCTGAGCACACAATGATGATAACCTGGCACTGCCAGAAATACAAACAGCATACCTCTGCAGTTTCCTGCATAATTCTCCAGTCTGGCTTGGAAGATACTCAATGCTTTGTTTTCTTTTTGGTATCTCTCTTTTGGCATCCCTGTGGCTACTGCTAAAACAAACTGCCTGTTGGATGTGATGAGAACCCTCCTGAACAAGGTTTAAATTGCTTAAGATTGGCTTCCCACCTTTTCTCCAATTTATCCAGCTGGTCTGAATTGGCAGGTGGCATTCCTGAAGTGCCTGAATACAGATAAAAGCAAAGAAAAGCAAATCCACAAGCAGAAATCCAATTATCTAATTAGAACCTTTGCTTTTTTTTTCTTTTTTAAGGCAAAGTTTTATTAGTCTTCTTCATTTGTTCCATTGTCCAAATTTTCCCCTGAATTTTTTCACCTTCCAGAAAGTCATCCCTTTTAACAAAATTGTTAAATTTTAAAAGACAAGAAAAAAATTAGCAAAATTGATCAAACTCACCTGGCAATATATTCAGTGTTCCATAGCTGTGGACCTCCCCACCTCTGCAAAAGTGTGGAAGATGTCTTCTCATAGCTCCATTTAACTATTGCTTTATTATTTAATAATTGTTCATTCATTTACACCATAGTAATCATTATGTTTATCATTATTTTGTGTCTGTCGTGTTTTTTTTTTCTTTTAACTGTCTATATATCCTTATACTTTATTAGACACTTGGACATTGCAAGGTGTAGGGAAGAAAAGTCATATGAAATATTAAAACTCATGTTTCTACAGTAGAATATAGCTACTGGATTTACTGAGGGCTCCTGGGGTAAAAATCTGCATGAACCAATTCAATAAAATTGTATGTTTTCAAGCAAATAGCCATTACTCATTCAAGTAGGGAGCAATATGACCTATCATTTATTTATATCAGAAAGCTCTTATATAGCCTCAATTTCAGCTTCTGATACCATCTTCTCAATTTCAGAAACCTGATTTTTACTAATCAAGTGGAATTCAATTCAGAAAATATCCACTGAATGCCTTTGTCGGAAACATGCTTTCGAAGAAAAAAAACCAAGTTTCATATTGATCTGTATAAAAAGGTTTCAACCCTTTTTGTATCCCACACAGAAAACTTCTTGGGTTTTTTTGACATTTAAAATTTCCACTATAAACATTCACAAAATCACGTTGTCTCTAAAACAGAAGTCTCCTCATATGTCACCTAATAATAATAGTTAGCATTTCTAGAGCAAGGTTGTCAAAGTGCTATATGTATATTGTCTTCATTCAGAACAACCCAGTATGGTAAGTGTTATTCTTAACCTCCTTCTACAGATGAGGAAACTGAGGCAAATATTGGTTAAGTGACTTGTCCAGGATCACACAGCTAGGAAGTGCTTAATGAGTGACTTGAACTTAGGTCTTTCTACCTCCAAGAAGTCCAGCATTCATACCCAATACATCACTTGGCAACCTCCCAATGTGTACCTAAACTAGAATCCCCTCCATGTTAAATCATCCATTACTCATCCAACTTTTAGTTGAAGACCCCTTTAGTAAAGGAGAAATGACTACTTTATGAGACAAGCAATGCATTCCAATTTTAAGTAACTCATTGTTTTCCTTTTATCAAATCTGCTTGCCTCTTTGCCCCTCCTATCCATTACCCCTAGTTCTATTCTCTGGGACCGACTAGAAAAGTTCCGAAACAATACCTTTATCAAATATTGAAAATTACTATTCTATCCTCCCTACCACCCTGACCAAACTGTATCTTTTCCAGGCTAACCATTCCCAGTTTCTTCAACCAATTCTCTTAAAGGATGAATCAAAGTCATTCTTCCTTCTGGTTGTCCTTCCCTCGATGTTCTACGGTTTATCAATATTGTTCCAAAAATATGCTACTCAAATTGCACTCTACTTTCCATATATTGTTTGACCAGGCAGAGTTCTGAGGGCTGGTCACCTACCAAGTCCTGGCTGCTCTTCTCTTAATGAAGACTCAGATGGCATCAGCTTTCTTGGTTTCCACATCATACTTCTAGCCCAGACATACCATTATTGTGATTGTTGCTGGGAAGACTTGGGAGACTGGCAGTAACCATGGCAACCAAGCTTACTTTTTCTGAGAGTTAAGAGAACATGTGCTATTGACCTTGGTGTTGAAGATGGTACTGAAAAGGAGAACACAAAGAATCTTACTCAACCAAGCCATGTGAAGCAGCAAGGCAGAGGAGGGGTCAGAGAGATACTTAGGATACTTAGATGATGGTGATGGGAGCGGGGCGGAATTTGAGGGGCTGGGTCAGAGACACTACAGAGAGCTGGTAGATATGTTGGGTGAGATAAAATTGGTGGGGAAAGAGGATGAGCGACTGAGACAGAGAGAGAGGGAAACTGAGACAAAAGAGAGAGAAAGGGAGATAAACCACTCCAGGAGGAAGGAGGGAAGAGGAAAGGGAGAGAAAATGATTCATATAACCGTGGGAAAATATTTTTCAATAAATTTAAAAAAGAAAGGGAGACATAAAAGAAACAAGTCAGAGATACAGAAATGAGAGCCTGAGAGAAGCAATTGTTTCCCACTATCTACTCATCAAAAGAAACCAGTATCTTAGCTTTTGTTCCCTGTTATCTCTTAATTCTTCTGCCATTTCATTGGTTTGATCTTTATTAACCTTTGTGGCTTTGTGAAGGCAAATGGATTTTATTATCTCACCAGATGCAAAATTGGGAGGAAGTTTTGCCCTTAAAGGAACAGGAGATTGTTATTCTTTAGCTAGAGCTAAGGTACAAGGATGAAAAGGCCCCAGTCCCCTTGGTAGAAAGAAAAGTGTGTGTATCATCATCATGTCCAAGACTTCACACAGGTAGAAAGGATTTGAAGTCATAGAACCCAGGATTGAATTCTAACTCTGCTACTTATTACCTGGGCACCATGGGTAAGTCATTTAACCTTTGGACCTTAGTCTCCTCATCTGAAAAAAAGGGCTCAAACTAGATGATTTCTAAGGTTCCTACCAAATCTAAATTTCTGATGCTATGAATCAACCAGTTTACTAAGATAGTAAGAAGGGATGATGTAGAGTTGGGACAGATGAAGCGTAGTGCAAGAATCCACTCACATAGTAGGGAATTAATAAATACCTGTTGATTGATGATTTATTTTGTTATGAACTTGATCATCATCAACAAACACCACTATTTCAACATATAAGAAAGAGGTTGTATAAGAAAATGTGAGCTTTGATTGTTGTGTTTGCTAAGTGCTAGGCTCTGGGAATACAAAGACAGAAAACAAAAACAGCCTCAGCACAAAAAAAAACCAAACAAAAACTTGGCATTCTATTAGAGAAATACATGTAAAAAGATAAATATGTATTCGATCATTTGAAGAGGGAGAAAGCACTAACAAAATAAAAGGAGCAGGAAAGGCTTCTCTTAGGGGAGTAGCACAAATATTCTTTAAGAGATTCAATCTTTGAGCCCCCTAATTTTAGATGCATGACTAGGAAAATTTGACAGACATGCCTGAGGGAGATAAATATTCCCTTCTCAATCATTCATTTATTTTTTTTTTGCAAATAAATACATTTATCCAAGCTGATAACATACTAAAATCAGAGGAGGCATATACATAAAAATATAATGGACAAACACAAAGTAAATGACCCCTCCCAACAGGAATGAAATAGCTCAACTGAGAGTCCCAGATTTCATCCAAATGAAGATTTCCCAGTCTTCAGTATAGTAAACTGGGGATTGAGTAAAGGGTAGAGAGATAATCTACTTAATTCTGAAGGTTTCTTGGAGAAATTGGGATTTTGCAGAGGATTTCATTGATCCCTGTATCTAAATAATACCTGGTTAATTATATAATATCTATTGATTATAATATTGCCACTTCTATCACTCCTGAGAGCTGAGCTACTAGACATTCTTAATAAATCCTGACCCTTTTTTTGGTGATTCACAATTTTATTTTTGGTCTCCTTTTTGAAACAGAGCAAGATTTGTGCCAGAGTCTCCTCATCTAGCTCAAGGATCAATGCCTCCCAATTTGTGAGGCAGACATTCCAAATGAGCACCCTGAAAAGCAAAAAAAAAAATTTTTTTTAATCAACCAAACAATCAGCAAGCATTTGTAGTATTCTAAGTTCTAGGGAGGGAAGTAAGGGTTCTTTAAGGAAGACATAAAGAGGAAGTGCATTGTAGTCATGAGAGATAGAGAACTGTGTGTGTAAGATACGGAGAGGTCAATTTGCCTTGACAGCAGCTAGGTGGCACAGTGGACAGGGCACTAGTCTTGGAATCAGGAAGACTTGTCTTCATGAGTTCAAATCTAGCTGCAGACACTTACTAGCTCAGTGACCCTGGACAAGTCACTTAAGCCCATTTGTCTCAGTTTCCTCATCCGTAAAATGAACTGAAAAAGGTAATGGCCAACCTCTCCAGTATCTCTCTCTACCAAGAAAATCCAAATGGGTGTCAAAAATAGTTGGACATGACTGAACAACAATAGAGGTCAGGAAATAATATAATATTATGATGAAGCTAGAAAGAAAGAGAATTAGCCAAAAATGTAATGGATAATGTGTTGAATTTAAAATCCGAGAGAGCTGGGTTCAAAACCATTTTTGACACTCATCAGGGAAATGACCAAAGGCAAGTCAGTACAGGAAGGTGTGTAATATATAATCAGACTAGACAGATAGACTGGGGCTTAGCAACTGAAGAATCAGCTCTAAGCAGCATGGGAAAAACCACAAATCATCCCAGAAATGACAGAGAAGCTTTGAGTTTAGTACCAGTGGTTCCAGGAATTCTATTTCCTTCCAATTATTACGACAGGTGAAGCAGACAGATGAGACAGATTAAGACAGTAAGAGCCAGCCTGGTACAGGGGCCAAAGACCTGAACTCAAAACCAGAAACACCTCCATTCAAGTTTTATCTCTGATTCCCAATTACTACATGACTTTTTAAAAAAATTAAACCTGTCTTTATTGACCAAAATGCAATGAAAAGTATAATGAATAAATGGCCCTTTGAAGTAAGGATTCAAAGGTAAATGGAAATTCGATAATTTAATCCTACCTAGATAATTTGACTCTAGAAAATGCTAGGGGCTAGACACCACACCCAAACTTTTGGGATATAATCAAAGAAATCCTTAAGAGAAATTTTAGATCTCTAACCACATTCCTCAGCAAGGGGAAGAAAGAATAGCACAATGAATGGATGTACAACTTTTTTTTTTATCTTTGCTATTAGCAATTTATTTAAACTCTCAATACTCTAGCCCTGCAGTTCTTAAAGTGTGTCCAAGGTTCCCTAAAATCCATTCAGATGTCTGCAAGGTCAAAACCATTTTCATGATAATACTGAGATTTTTATTTCTAACATAATAGATATAATCCACATAAGCAAAGGCACTTGGGGGAAATAGGTAGGGGGGATTTTCAATAATTTTTAAGACTATAGAAAGATCTTGAGACAAAAAAACTTTTAGAACTACTACTCTAGGCAAATCCCTAAGACTAGATGTTGCAGAGAGGTGTAAACTAATGTGGGAAGAGGACTTTTCCTCACCTAGGAATTCCCTATAGCAATGAAATCCTCACCCCCCCCTTCCAACAGAACCCTTTGGGGACATCACTTTTTGATGAAGATTGTAGTCTGTACCCCCTAAAATGTCAGAGTCACCAAACTTAGATTTGGATACCTTACAGATTCAAACCACGATAACTGGTGGCTATGACAGATTGTTCGGCTATAAAATATACACAGATCCTATGCTATATGGAAGGAGAGATCATCTGGAACCGAGCAGAGTAAAGAAGAGTAAAAATCTGGCCAATTACATGAGGAGAAGAAGCATCTTAATATGTTTCTCCAAGAGGTTAGGCATACAATGTGGACCACAGAGCCAGCAATCAATCATTTCATAATAGCTCCAGCTGAAGACATATTATTTTTCAGTGCCTAATGGCTTTCCCATTTGCCAGCCTTATCACAAAATCCATAGAAGCCTAGAGTTGAAAGAGACCCTGATGGGAGGAGATTTGTACCCTGGAAAAAGAGCAGTACCATTCTATTATGTTGGGAAGTGCTTGGAAATACCTTGGTTTCTATCAAAAATAATTATAAAATCAGATATAACCATTATTACAGATCATTTGAATCCTAACCCTGTTTACCAATAAGGTTTCTGGCTTTCTTTTTCATCTGGACCAAAGATAACCACTGAAGAGAGACATCAAAGAATGAAACCCAGTTCTCATCCTCAGAGTAATGAATGACATGTACAATGCAGCTATTCAAGTTTTTAACAGAAAAAGAGAGATTTTTATTGGGGTGGTCTCCTTCAAGACCTCTAAAAAATGCTGGCAGGTTAGGGCTTCCTTTTTTAGTTTAAGAAGTCTGATATAGTCACCATCATTGCCACCTAGACACCCCTGAATTGGTAGATTGGTAAGTGGATGTGTTTTTTAAAGAGTTTCCTATGTTTTAGTCAACAATTCACATAATAACAGCCATAGCAGTTTAACATTTGCAAAGCACTTTTAAAATATTACTTTGTTTGATACTCATAACAACCCAAGGAGATAAGTGCTATCATTTATCCTTTTTCTATTGTTCAGTTATTTCAGTTGTGTCTGACTTAGCAGAGATGCGGGAATGGTTTGCCATTTCCTTCTCCACTTCATTTTTCAGATAAGGAAACTGAGGCAAACAAGGTTAAGTGACTTTCCCAGAGTCATACAGCCAAGTAAGTATCTGAGGCCAGATTTGATTTCAGGTCCTCTGGACTCCAAGTCACTATCTGAGTTACTCAACTTCTTACTTAAGTTTAGTCATTTAATCATATATGCACCTGTCTGATTCATTCTGATCTTCATTAAAACATCCTGAAATATACTGGTTTTTTTACTTTTAATTCAATTGCACTCACTCTTAACAAATCAAGCATTTATCATGGACAAGTCTTGGTGCTTGGCATTGGGAATAAAAAGATGAAGTAAGCTAGAGTTCCAGTTTTATTATAGTGGACATATGGCATGATGCCAGTAACTAAAATATAATACATTAGAATGCTTTGGCTGTCCCTTTGTACTTATTATCAGAAACAACTATGAAAAATTCAAGGCTAATGAGTGAGATCACTCCAGGTTTGGGAACCAGAGAAAGTCTTGTAGAAGCCTTGAAGAAAGGCAGACAGATGTGTCAGACAAGGGGAATGAAGTTTGGGGAACCTGTTCTACTCATGAAATGATAAGAACAAAGACATGTTTGACAGAAATAGCAGAAAATAGCCAATCTTCTGCTTGTTCTATAACCCCCAAAAGGTACTTGTGTCTAAATATAATTATATATACCATATATAATTAACAAAATTAAATGTTATATGTATGATATATCAAGGTTTCATTTTAGTTTAATGGAACAGATATTTTTAAAGGATAATGCTAGGTGTCCCAGTAGATAGAAAGTGAGTCTAGAGATGGGAGGTTCTGGGTTTAAATCTAGCCTCAAACACTTCCTAGCTGTGTGACCCTGGACAAGTCACTTAACTCCATTGTCCAGTCCTTACCACTCTTCTGCCTTGGAAACAATACTTAGTATTGATTCTAAGAAAGAAGGTTAAAAAAAAATGTTAAAGGATACTTCTTTTCTATAGGATAGTATTCTAAAAATATAGGTTACATTCCATCCTTTATATTCAAGATACATTCCACAAATCCATAATATATATATCCATGAATATATAAGTGCATATATACATATAAGAGTATATGTATATATGATATACATGTATGTGAATATATATACATATATATGCATATGTGTAAGTATATCCATTGAGAGGCAAGATGGAATAGAATGGTAGATAAAAGGTTAAGAAAGACTAATCAGCTCTACTCACTATTTTCTCCCCTCAGATCTTGAGGGAGATAGCCTAGGACCCTGAACCCAGGAGCTTTGGGAATAGCAAAGCTTCCAGTCTAGTCCCCCAAGCCATCATCCTGGGAAGCAATACATGGAAGAAGTTGTAGCCTGGCAACTTCTCCCCTAGGTGCTTAGTCATAGCGACTGAAGACCCAGGAAAGATAGATCTTGCCACCAAAGTCCTTCTTGATGTCTAATAGTTCGATATCAGAAATGATGGGATTTTTCAGTGGAAAGACATTTAAAAAGATGTCTTATCATCTGCTTTGCTGCTACACCATAAGGACAATGGGACTTTCCAACTGACTTGCAGTGGAAGCCTTCCAGATGTGTTGTCTTCCCTATTGGAATGCGAGCTCCTTGGGATCAGAGGCTGCCTTCCTGTTCTATTGGTATGGCCAGCATTGAGAAGAGAGCATTGTACATTGTAATCATCTAACAAATGCTCCTTAATCCATTCATTCATTCATTTCTAGCCCTGCCTCTGACCTAGGAGCTGAGCAACCAAGAATAAGTTCCCAACCTCTCAAT
The DNA here is from genome assembly GCF_016433145.1 of Gracilinanus agilis. Lineage (NCBI taxonomy): Eukaryota > Metazoa > Chordata > Mammalia > Didelphimorphia > Didelphidae > Gracilinanus > Gracilinanus agilis. Next base: position 77,365,208 of record NC_058135.1, read on the forward strand.
ATCTTATACAATTCTCTAAGACTACAAGTTACCAATCGAGACTATTTGTGGGGAGAGTCTGAAATCACAGGACTGGACCAATCAAAGAAAGCATATCTGCCAGCTTGTTCTTTCTGGAAATCTGAGTTCAATCTTTACTGACTTATTAATTATTAATGAATTTACTTATTAAGTACTAATCATTTTACTGATTTATTAATTATTAATGAATTTACTTATTAAGTACTAATCATTTTACTGATTTATTAATTTTATTGATTTATTAATTATTAATTCCCAATATCAGCCCCCAAATGGCTAGAGCTAGTCTGAGGTAGGGTTTATGGCTATCAAGGCAGATAGGTGGCACAATGGATAGAGTGCCAAGACTGGAGTCAGGAAAACCTGAATTCAAATCTAGCATAGCTGTGCCCCTAGGCAAATCATTTAATATGTTTTCTTCAATTTCCTCATCTGTAAATTGAGCTGGAGAAGGAAATAACAAGCCACTCCAGTATCTTTGCCAAGAAAACCCCAAATGGGGTCATGGAGAGTTGGACACAACTGAAATGACCAAAACAACTGAACAACTTGTTGGCTATTTAAACTTGATATAGAGCTCACCTTGCCAAATGAATAAAAATTAGGTTAATAAAAGTTTAAAGACTTCACATCAAGTTCTAGACTTCTTAAATGAAATACACAACGACTGGGGAAAATCGTGACTTCATGACAATGGGATGAATATTGGTCTTCAAGAAAGAGAACATGTGCGATCTGGACATTCCTCTTATTCTCATCAACTCAACCATGAAGCCTGGCAAGTAAAAAGGCCAGGATGGAATTCAGAGGTGGATGATATCATGCAAAAGACAAGCAAAGAGACGAGACCTTTTCACTAGGGTCAGTATAGTAGGACTTGAATGAAAGTTAATGGATTTGAAAATTTTTATTTCTTCAAGTCTGACCTTTAATGGCAATACATTATTGGCCTCCATAAGAGGGGGGGAAATCCTAATCATGTTGACACATAAACAGAGAAGGATGGAAGATTGGAGCAGAGTCATTATGGCAATACCATTAAGTGAAATGAAGCCTGTTAACAGCAGAGAACTTATTTGAGACCTGATCAGGTATAACTTAAGAACACTTGCCAGACTGAACTAAATGGAAAAATAAATCCCAGATGCAACACTTGAGATGAACTGGGATTATTTTGGGTTGAAAATAATGTGCCCTATCATTTTTATCTAGCTGTGAGAGAGGACTATGCCAAAGAGACAGTGCATATACTATAGTGGGAAAAGGATGATGGATTTGGAGTCAGAGGTTCTTGGTTCCAATCTTGGTTCTCTCACTGATTACTGAGGTGATTTTGGAGCAAATAAATTCATGCCTTTGGGCCTCAGTTCTTCATCTGTAAAAGGAGGGGAACTGAACCTAAAGATTGTCCCAGTTTTGGAATCATGATCCTGTGATTTGTAACATGAAGAGAATGAATAGGCAGCTAGCTGGCAGAGAGGATAGAGAGCTAGACTTAAAATAAGGAAGACTTGAGTTTAAATTCTGTCCAGAGAGGCCAATCCACCCATTTTCCACTCTTCCTAGACTCTTTAGCAGAGCTGCCTCTTTAACTCTTTTCCCTCCCCAGATGGCAGTGGGGATACCAGGAGTCACAAATGTGCTGTTGTTTTTTTTTTTTTTTCTTTTTCTCTTCTCAAGATGAGATTAGGGAAAAAGATGGGACTAAGAGTTCTGATACAAGAGGAAGCTCCTCCACCATAAAGGAGAAGCACATATCATACATGAGAGGCAAGATGGCAGAGCTCTCAGAGCCAGGAAGCCCCGGGTTCAATTATCACCTGTAAAATACATATTGAGGGGGTAGCTGAGTAGCTCAGAGAGCCAGGCCTAGAGACAGGAGGTCCTAGGTTCAAACCCGGCCTCAGCCACTTCCCAGCTGTGTGACCCTGGGCAAGTCACTTAACTCCCATTGCCAATTGACTCCAAGATGGAAGGTAAGGGTTTAAAAAGAAAAAAAAGAAAAGAAAGATAGATTTGGTAGTCAGGAGAAACTAGGTAAGGGTTTTGAAAAAAAAAATAAAATAAATAAAATAAAATACATATTGATCATATGCATGAAAGAAGTACAATTTAAATAAAACACAGTCCTGGGCCTCCTGGTGTTTACATTTTGGTAGGATTTCCTCCTAAAAAAACTAGAATATGAAAATGACTTATGTATGCTTTATTCTTCTTTGTATCCCCATAGTACTCCATAGAATGCCTTGCACATAGTATTTATATAGTATGTAGTATATGTGAATACTATGCATATACAGTTTAGGTACTTAATAAATATTTGTTGAATGAATGAAACAGATAATTCTGGAACGGACAATTGAATGGGAGAGGGAGAAAGGAGGAGGAAAAGGCAAAAACAGATACAATAAGACAACATACAATATATAGAATTAAGACCTTCTCTCTCCCAAATGGAAAATGTTCCAAATAGATCTCTGCATTTCTTCACTAGACTTTTCCTAACCCTTTCTTGAATTTATGAGTCAGTTTCAAAATTTTCAAAATTCAACATAATCAAGGCACAACAATATAGGAAAGGAAAGGAAAGGAGAGAAGAGGAGAGGAGATGAGGAGAGGACAGGACAGGACAGGACAGGACAGGACAGGACAGGACAGGACAGGAGAGGGAAAAGTAAAAAGTAGGAGCGAGACACAGGAAGGGCTGTAGGAAGGGCAAAGGCAAATGCCAACAACTTTAACTACCCTCTTCATTTTATTTAAGTAAAATTTACAAAGCATAGATTCTCATTTTTGTTCCTCATAAAAGCTCTGGCTATGTTTATCATCATTTAAGGATGAGGAAACCAAAGTAGAAAGTTACTTGCCCAGAGTCACATAGCAAGTAAGTAGGATTTGAACTCAGCTCTCCCTGTCTTGAGGGTTAACATTCTATCCCCTATGATACCTAGCTAAATAAAGAATGGGTGAGAAAGGGGAGAAGTGGAGGACTGGATTTATAATGGTGCTTGGGATATACTAGTTAGATGGGTTAGTGTAGGAAGCAAAAGATGTAGGCTGACCTATTTTATTCTTTATCAGGGTTATTTTATTCTCTCTCTCCCCAATTTCCCTTTCTCTCTCTCAAATGGACAATGCTCCAAAATAACTTCTGCTTCACCCAACTTTCCCAAACCTTTTTCTGAATTTGAGAAGTAGTTTCAAAATGTCCAAAAATTCAATATATTTACGACATAACAATATTGTTGCACTCATTACAATTTCATACATTGTATGTTGCATCCCTGTAACTGCTTTTGCCTTTCTCCCCTCATTTCTTCCTCTCTCATTCAGTTGTCTCTTCCAGCGTTATTTATTTCATTCACTCACAATTTTTTCTTAAACACCTTCCATTTGAATTCCACATCCCCCCTTACATAAAAGCCCAAATACAGAAAGAGCTATAGTCCTGATTCTCCTCACTTATCACAGTTCAAAAATATGCATAAACCATTTGCTTTGTGTGCCAGATACTATTATAATGACTCATTTTACCTAAAAAAAAAACTTGGGAAACTCTTCTCGGAAAATTAGCATTAAATACTTATTACACAAAATTTTAAATTGAGTTTTTCAATTTAACACCAGCTTCCTATTTTTATCTAAGTGATATGTGAGGGTGGTTTACATTACTATTAGGAAGATGAAATGTTTGCCCCATGATTGAACTCAGAGTGATTCTGCTACCTCCTACTACCAGTACCCAGTCTGGTTGGTCTTATAGGCTTAAGTCAGACTTGGCCAAAGACCAGCCAGGAAAACCAAAATATTGCCCAATTAATATTTTGAAGCATAGAGTGGGAGAAATAAAAGTACTAGTCTTGGATCTGGGTTTCAATCTCCCCTTTGCCCCTTATTACCTGTATAATCTAGGCAAGTCACCTAACCTCTCTGGACCTAATTTTACTCAACTGTAAAATGAAGAGAGTGGACTGGATGACTCCAAAGGTCCATTCCAGCTCATGGTCTCTGATCCTATGGGACCCATATCTTGTTTCTTTATTCCTCTGCATAGATCTGTGTGCTTTTTTTGTATCCAGAGTTGGCTAGGAATTCTGTTACCATGCCCTTTCCTAAAACTAAAGCTTTTGTTTTTATATAACTATAGTGAAAATAATATGATAATTCAGAGTTGTATGAAATTTTAAAATTTGTCAAGACCTTTCATCTAAACTTAAAGGAAGGCAATTTATAGCTGAGAGAATTGGATGGCGATATGGAACACCAAATTTTGAATCCCAGTTTGGTTGCATACCACCTGTGAGACCAATTCACCTAACCTCTAACAAGCCTCAGTTTTCCCATCCTTAAAATGCAAATATCGGGCTCATTACAATTGACCTCTGAGGTCTTTCCCACTTCCAAATCCATGATTCTATGATCCCAAAATGTTGGATATTTTTGAATAGTGCAAGTGTACATTGGATACTAGACTCTAAGAACTCTAAGGGGCCTCAGAGGTCAACTGACCCAACCATGGTCTCGAGTAAGGAACAGCCATAGAATTTAAGAACTAGAATAGATGTTGAAGACTACCAGTGATGAGTCCTTCACTTTACAGCTTTGGGAAATGGGTCCTATATGGAGGAAATGATGTGACCAAGACCTCATAGCAACCTAGTAGCATAGTCAAGCTGAGATCCTGTTTCATCTCATTTCCAATCATTGCTCCTTGATTCTTCCTCCCTGGGTGCCCCTCTACTACATGCCTGGATGTACAGTCATCTAGGATCTGCTTTGAAGTCCAGCGAAGCAGAGCTCACTACCTAAAAAACATAATATAGACTCTGAAGAGACTATTCCAACTACCATGTATATAAATAAGTTGGATGCCAAAAGCTTGGTTCCCTTCCTCTCTCCTTAAGGGACCCAAAGAGCCTGGAGTTGTCTTTCTGGTGCTATACAGCTCATAAATACCCACCACTGTGCTTTGCCCCATAATTACCAGTGAATTCAATTAGCCAGACTCAATTAGTTTTGGCAGGGTATCTAGGTGGCACAGTGGATATAGCACCAGACCTGGAGTCAGGAAGATCTGAATTCAAATCCAGCCTTACTAGCTGTGTGACCATGGACAAATCACTTCATCCTGTTAGCCTCAGTTTCCTCAACTGTAAAATGAGCTAGAGAATGAAATGGAAAGCCACTCTGGTATCTTTATCAAGAAAACCCCAAATGGGGTCATAAAGAGTCAAACACAACTGAAAATGACTGAACAGCAATTTTTTTAATAGTATGCTTTTGTTCTGTATCTATCTAACTCCAGCAGTTCTTTCTCTGGGCATGGTTAACATTCCCCATCATAAGTCTTTCAGGATTGTCCCAGATCATTGCATTGCTGAGAATAGCCAAGTTTCCCCAGATAATAACCATCTAATATTGCTGTTATTGTGTACAGTTTCCTCCTGGTTCTGCGTATTTCACTCTGCATCAGTTCCTGCAGATCTTTCCAGATTTTTCTGAAATCATACTGCTTATCATTTCTTATAGCTCAAGAGTATTCCATCATCAGCATGTACCACAATTTGTTCAGTCATTCCCTCAGTTTCCAATTCTTTGCCACCACACACACACAAAAAGCAGCTATAATTTTTTTTTGTACAAGTAGATCCTTTCCCCTTTTATAGACCCAAGAGTGGTATTATTGGATCAAAGGGTGTGCACAGTTTTATAGCTTTTTGGGAGCAGTTTCAAATTGTCCTCCAGAATGAACAACAATAGTTTTTAGAAAGCTACTCAAGCTGTAACTTGGTAGATAGTGCATTTGACCTAGAGTCAGAAAGATCTGACTTCAAATCCTGCCTCAGGTGCTTATTGTGATTCTAGGCAAGCCACTTAACTTCCATTGCATCAGTTTTCTAAACTGCAAAGTGGAAATAATAATAGTGCCTACCTCCCATATTTATTGTGAGGATAAAATGGGATATTGCAACCTTAAAGCACTACTTAAATGCTATAATTATTATTGTCATCATTGTTTTTGTTGTTAGTAGGTAGTATGTTAAGAACAGTTGGTACAAAACATTCCCCTGATGGTCTGCAATATCCTCTCCCACAAGTACATATAGAGTCTGGGGGGGGGGGAGTGGTCTCAAGCTTATGGCAATATCATAAATCACAGGTGATGGCTACTAATAAGTCCTCTCCATCCCTTCATTAGATTTCATGAATTTCCCTTAGGATTGGTAGAAAGAGCCTTGAATCATCCTTTCCTCATCTGATCCAGTGTGTTCTTAGCTGCCAATGCAGACACCACCAACAGCTTCTGCTATCCCAGGGATGAAGCTAGTTCACAAATGGGGAAGAAGGAAAATCCAAAATTCTCTGGACTCTTGGAAGCTCCCAGGGAGCCTCTCCAGCCAAGGGAGAAGGAGGAGGCCATAATCCCCCCTTTTCATAAGCTCTCCCCTTTCAATAAACTGTTTTTTTCTTAAAGGCTTGGTTGCAATGCTCTGCCCTGGCATCCCCAGCTCAAATTCCCTTTTCCAACTAGCTCCTTAATTTTATAAAGGCTCCAAGGGGTGTTACCAAGCCCATCATCCAATTAGAACAGACTTTCTGTTTTACCTAGTTGTAAAATCTTTGATTTGAGGTGTTGAGTCCTGATTCACACTTAGTTCCTATTGACTGAATCAGTGAAGAAGTGTTTTCACTAAAAAGGTAATTACTTTTAAAAGGGGTGATGTGATCAGTAGACCCTCAGGCTTACTCAAATTTGTCCATTCCATTTTTACTTTGCTTTGTTTGGATGGAGCTGAAATGTCCCTGTCTTTAACAATAGACTATCTCCTGGAGCCACTAAAATATAATAACAATAATAATAATAATAATAAGGATAGCAATAATAGCATAATCTGGCATTTACATAGCATATTAAGGTTTTGCAAAGCACTTTTAAATATGATCTCATTTTATCTAATTCTTCTTTTAAATGATAACTTTTTTTTTACATGATAACTCTTTACCTTCTGTCTTGGTATCAATACCAAGTATATCTCTAAGGGCAAGGTAATAGGGATTAAATTACTTGCCCAGGGTCAAACAGCTAGGACATGTCTGGGGTCAAATTTGAACCCAGGATCTCCTGTCTCCAGTCCTGACTCTATACACTAAGCCTCCTACCTGCCCCAACATGACAACTCTTACACTGTTTGAAGTTAATTATCACATTGATGATAATTTTTTTTCTCTAGCCTCAACATTAGTTCTTCAACTAGGAGTTCCCACAATCTGTTGTACAGTTAGAGTTCTACACTTGTGGCTTACAGAAATTTGAGAAAGGTGAACTGCTTTTGGAACCCATGTTCTTTCACTGCTTATTTTTTCCAATAAGAATTTGCTTCCAATCCCATTAGATAGTAATAAATACATGATATTAATCAAGAATTTATAATACCAATTTAGCATGAGGTTAACATAGTCTTCACTATAGCTCTTTTCTACTAAATTTTGTGAGAATTAGTCTGAAGCTACAGATCCCTTATAACAAAGAGAATGGATTATCAGGCTATAGGAAAAAAAAGATTATATGTGTCACTGGTAATTTCTATTTAGCTACTTAAGATGCCATAATCTATCCATTTAAGAATTCCTTATGAAAACATTAAATGATAATCTCCACTAAAGTATGTCATAATTCCAGCTAGAAATAATGGCCTCTTTCTTATCTTAATACTTAGAACTGCCAGAAAGCTGATTCCAAGGCTGGATTTACTGAAGTCAGCTGTACAAAGAAACTCCAAATAAAGAACAAAATTAAAGGTACAGTCTCTATTTTTACTTACAGTTCATTTGTTCTTGTTGCAATCAATGACACTATTTTTATTTGATCCTACTTTCTTGCTATATTTTTACCTTTCATATTTTTACATTCAGAATAATTTTAACTTTCTTCACCTAGATGTCTTACCATCAACCCTCTCTCAAACCCATTTCCCCACTTGGAACACCAACATCTGAACCAGATATCCATAGACTATCCACTACCTCTCAAAAAAAGTAGATTCCCTCTGCTTTGCAAAAATATCCTGAGGCTGAGCTGTCCTACTTTGTGAGTGCAAATTCATCTAACCTACTCTGGTTAGCTGGTCTCAGACTGCACTGTCTCCTTTTCACCTCTTGCTTCAGAACAGTAATCAAATAGATACTTATATCTTTTGGAAGGACATGACAAACAATCACTAGGGTTGTACCCCTCCAGTCCTGTCACTCTCGAGAACAAAACTTTCTTCAACTAATTCCTTCTAATGACTCAAGTGTGGTTATCTTTTTATATTTTATAGATAGTTCAAACTCAGTATATCCAAAACTAAATACATCATCTTTCTTCCTAAACCCTTCCCTCTTCCAAATTTCCCTAGAGGGAGGGCATCACCAATTCACCTGGTCACCCTCCAATATAGGTATCATCCTTAACTCTTTGTTCTCTCTTATTCTTCTGTGACCAACCATTGCCAAGTACTTATTGGTTCTACCTTTGCAATATTTCTTATATTTGCTCCTTTTTCTCCTTTGAAATTGCCAGCATCCTGGTGTCGACCCATATCATCTTATGCCTGAACTATTGTAGAAACCTATTAGTTGATCTCCTTGCCTCTCCATTGAAGCCCATCTTCCACTTCACTACCAAAGCAATCTTCCTAAAACAAAGATCTTACCACATCACCCCTACCCCAACTCAGTGAACCCTGGTGACTCTGTTACCTCCAGGATCAAATATAAAAAAAATCCTTTGTTGGCTTTTTAAAGTTCTTCATAACCTGATTTCTTCCTACCTTTCCAGTCATATAACATTTTGCTTCCTTTTGTTTCTAAAATCCAGTGACATTTTCCTCTTGCTGTTCCTCATAAAAGACACTTAATTTCCTAACTCCATGCATTTTTCACTGGCTGTCTCCCATGATTAAAATGTTCTCCCTTCTTGTCTTTGCCTCCTGGCATTTATGCCTCAGCCAAAATTCTTCTGCAAGAAGCCTTTCCTAGAACCCCTAAATGCTAGTGTCTTCACTAAGAAATTACTTCCAATTAATCCTATCTATATCTTATATATACATACTTATTTGATCTGTAGTCTTCCTCATTGGAATGGGATCTTCTTGGGGGCAGGGATTGTTTTTTACTTTCTTTGCTTTGCCCAGAATCAGGGGTTCACCAAACACTAAATGCTTGTTGATTGGCTGTTTCTCTTATCTTCTTTGTTTTCATTTCAAGATCTCTATTCTGCTCTGGCTTCTTTAATAGAAATAATTGAAAATCTTCCATTTCATGAAAGGATCATCCTCATCTTTCCACCTCCATATTTCCTACCACAACCTCTTCCCAGTAAGTTTATACTCAGTTTATTTATTTATTTATTTTTTATTTTATTTTTTTATTTTAAACCCTTAACTTCTGTGTATTGACTTATAGGTGGAAGATTGGCAAGGGTAGGCAATGGGGGTCAAGTGACTTGCCCAGGGTCACACAGCTGGGAAGTGTCTGAGGCCGGATTTGAACCTAGGACCTCCTGTCTCTAGGCCTGGCTCTCAATCCACTGAGCTACCCAGCTGCCCCCTATACTCAGTTTTATTGGATAAATTGTTGTACGCTGGCTGCCTTTATCTTTTGCTTTATAGAAGATCATATTCCAAGCTCTCCTCTTATTGAAAGTGGTAGTTGCCAAATCTTGTGTGACCTTCACGATATAGCTGATATTCTTTTTTTCTGGTGACTTGTAGGTTTTTTTCTTTGTTATGAAAACATTTGGGTTTAGTGTATGAAATCCTCAGAATTTTTTCCTTTTGAGATTTCATTCAAGATATGATCACTGAATTTTTTTTCAGACTTTGCCCTCTAATTCTGGACTTCTGGCTGATTTTTTGTGCAGGTCTGAGTTTTTAACTTACTAGAGCTTCTCACTGGATTTCTTGATCATTATTCAAAGTAGTGCTATTCTTAGGTTTTTGATAGAGTAAATATTTAAGTAGATATTTAAGAGTGAAGCTGGGGACAGCTGGGTAGCTCAGTGTATTGAGAGTCAGGCCTAGAGATGGTCCTAGGTTCAAATCTGGCCTCAGACACTTCCCAGCTGTGTGACCCTGGGCAAGTCACTTGATCCCCATTGACTACCCTTTCTTCTGCCTTGGAGCCAATACACAGTATTGGCTCCAAGACAGAAGGTAAGGGTTTAAAAAAAAAAAAAGGAGTGAAGCTACTTTTTCTAATTACACATGAAAAAATTTTTAAGTTTTTTTTAAATTTCAAGTTCTAAATTTTCTCCCTCCCTTATACCCTTCCTTCTCATTAAAAAGACAAGAAAGGGGCAGCTGGGTAGCTCAGTGGATTGAGAGTCAGGCCTAGAGACAGGAGGTCCTAGGTTCAAATCTGGCCTCAGAAACTTCCTAGCTATGTGACCCTGGGCAAGTCACTTAACCCCCATTGCCTAGCCCTTATCATTTGTGCCTTGGAGTCAATACACAGTATTGGCTCCAAGATAGAAGGTAAGGGTTTAAAAAAAAAGGGCAAGAAATTTTATATAGGTTATAAAGGTACAGTCATGCAAACCATATTCGGACTGAATTCTAAAGCTATATTTAAGTAGATGCAAACTTTGATTTTGAGTCAGGTTGACCTGGATTCAAGTCCTGCCCCCTAAGCAATTCTCTAAGACTATAAGTTGAAGAGAAGATATTGATCTCCATTGGTAGCTAAAATTCTTCACCAGGAATTCCCTACATTGACGAAATTACAGGTATGTTTGAAATTTTTTAAACAATATATCTAATAAATGGTTTTTTCACTGCCCAATTATTTTTACCTCTCATCCTATTATACATATTTGCAGGAAAGTGGTACTGATAGAGTGCTGGGCCTGGAGTTAGGAAGGCCTGAGTTCAAATCAAGCTTTAGACACTTACTAGCTGTGTGACCTTGGACAAGTCACTTAGCCTCTTTCTACCTCAGTTTCTTCAACTTTAAAATGGAGATAATTGTGGGGTTCAAATGAGACAATATTTGTAAAGTACTTAGCAGTGTGCCTGGTACATAGTAAATGCTAAATAAATGCTTGCTTCTTTCCTTTTGTTTCTTATATTCTCTTTGGAGAGCACTCTTTTTTTAATAATAAGGTATCTTCCCAGCACATAATATGCATGTTCATAATGAAGTTCCCTCTTCTAAATTAAAATCCCAACTTTCACACAGGGAGTCAATCTGTGACATATTGACAAGCATATAGACAAAGAATAAATTCAGCATGTAGACAGAGGATTGGCTTTGAAACCCGGAAGACCCTAGTTCAAATCCTACCTCTCACAACTACTGGTTGTATAGTCATAAACAATAGTCACTGAACTCTTCAGTGTCCCAGCTAACTCATTGAGGTTATAAATTACCTCATTTCCCCATGCCAAAATATATCCAACCCTCCCCCTCAATTTTGTTTAAATAAAGCTTGAAGTAAAAATGTGATAAATTGTAAATGTAGATGTATAAATACCATACACAATTCCTTTCACCGTGCCAGACTTTCTCACTAGCCCATCTTATCCTTATTTACTTCTCCATGGAAACATGAATAATAGGTGAACCTCCCAGAGAGACAATAGATATGACAGGATCTTTAGCTCTAGAAGCCTTGATTCTGAGGATAATTCCACTAGAGGAACATAATGGCCACATTTGCCATTCAGAGGTGTCTCCATTCTTAGCATAATAGGATAATGTGATTTAGAGCTAAAAATGACCTTAGAGGTCTCCAGTACAACCCCCTCATTTACATCATTTGCCCAGTTTGTTCCAAGAAGTTAGCCTATCATGGTTACCAATGCTTAGAACCCAATAGAAATTGTCAAGCCCAGTGAGAAGAGTTCTCTGAGAGTGACGGTGGTTTTAAGGAATGTAAGGGCTATAAACTCCCAGAAATCTTAGCCATGGAAGCTATATTGTACAACAATGGAAACATGATGAGACTCTTGAGCATCACTGGGTTCTCTGAATACATATATAATGTGCAAAGAGCACCTTTATTTAAAAAAAAAAAAGCCTAAGCTCACCATACTACTTTCTGATCTCTTCTATGAAATTAGAATATGAGTAGAAAGTGTAAATTCACAACTCCCACAATGATTTCCAAATGCCTTCTAAGGCTGGTCTCTGAATTGGTCTGCCTTCTTGGAGAAGAATAGGCAGTTTCTCATTGTGTAGTCTCCAATAAGCCCACTGAATCCAAGTTGTGAGGATTGTAGAAAGTCCATCACGTAAGGTCTTTAAGTAAAAAAAACGAGAGATATAATCGAGGGCAATTGATGAACAAATGCTCAAAAAGAAATGGCATGAATGCTCTATTGAAGCACTACCTAAAAGACTGTGAATGGTATCCAAATTCCAGACATTTTAATGCTTGCCATCATTAATGATACCCAACAAGAGCAGACTTTCAATGAAATTAATACTTAAACCAGTCACTTGACTTCCTACCAAAGTTCTCTTCTAATGGATGTTCCTCTCTAAGCTGTCATTATACATTTAGAATCCTGATAAATAAATTATCTGCTGGGAATAGTTCAATATACATTAAATTCTTTGATTCCCTTCAACTATGGTATTGAACTGGCTTTCCATTATGATTGTTTTTATACTGAAATGTGATTCCTAAAAGCAGTGAAAACTTATGAGAAAAATCATTTAGGTTTTTAAATTTGATATAATTTAGACTTTAAATTTTAAATAATTTTAATCCAAATCAAAATTGTTTTAAAATAACAATGCTATAGCAAAAAAGAATTGTGTACAGAAAACAGTAGATGACCTGGTTAAAATGGCCTAAATTGCAGCAGTTAGATGAATACTGCTGCAAACTGATATTTTTCAGTTTCAGGTTTGCTCAAAGTCATTTACAAAAAAATCATATTGATTCTGCAGTCAGAAGTTGGGCATTATGGTTGCTTCTTTTCTACTTGACCAGATAAATGAGGTATGCTGGAAAGACAAATAATTCTAGCAACTAGTTCCCAAATCCTATGCAAATTAATGCACCAGTCATTGAAACAGTATTTCAAGAAGGCCAAATAAACTAGAGGAAACTAAGCAGAAGCTGCTGCTGGACAATTATTAGAACACTGCAACATTAAGGAATTTGTAAAGGTTTTATTATTATACTAGTTCTGCAAATGACAATGCCACTACCCAATTATTTCTCAAGACTTTTTTATGTTATTACTATTCTTCAAATTAGTAGACATTCCCTAAATATAAGTTGAAGATTCAGTGATTTTTTTAAATGGGTGAATTTTTATTTGTATTAGTCTTCTCAATGCCTTTATATAATATACACATAACTAAATATTCAAATACACAGAAATACTAATGCTATCTACTAAGTTGAGGAGTCATAGAGATTTCTGATGTATGAAACCCCCATTTCTCCGTTGCTTTTATATAACATATAACGATATAACTGAATATACATAAAAATGCTAATGACACTCTAAGATGGGATGGGCTCAGTTTTTTTAATAAATGTGTGAATTCTCATTTACATTAATATGTATTCTATAAACTTCTTGTCTGTACATATGTATAAGTAACTAAATACACATAGAAATGCTAATATGACCCAAAGGTTCTCTTGTATTTCTCACATCCATCATTTTACCTTCATTCATATTTGTACAATCAATGACATCAACATTGATATAGTGATACCATTTTTCTCAAGAGCAGAGTGAATGATAAAGAAGGAATCTAGCATTTTTTGAATATATAAACCAGTGCCCTGCATTTTTTACAGACAAATTTATTTTAGAAACCTCCTTTAGGAAAAAAAATCACTTCAAAATTATGGACGGATATTAAAATCCCAAGGTACACATAAGTTCTATTCTTTGTATTAAAAAAGAAAAGAAAGATCTGCAATATAACAAAGGTCACCCCCCAAAATGACACCTTTACCACATATTCAAGGCCAGATTGAGGCAGAGACCTTGTAAATGGTCAGAGATAAATGTCGCCAGTGCTAGGATATTACAGGACGTCTTAACTGCTCTAGCAATTTCCATTGTCAGAAACAAAAAACAGAAAAAAAAAACCCTTTGAGCAGTTAGGGATATGATGATAACTTTTTTGTTCGACTCTGAAGCCTCTTCTCCTTCAGTCAAGCCTATCTCAAATCCCAAACATTAACCCTAGTAGAACTTAGAGCTTTTCTTATCTTCCTCTTTCACCCACTTTTTGCAAATATCACATTCCCTCACACTGAGGAACACACACTCAGCTGGGCATTCTGGTTCCTCTGTTGTGGCTGTCCCAGCTGTTTTGTTATCTATCATCAGTGTCATACTGCAGTAGCCCCTAGGAATCCTACCGCCAGAACCAGGATCCCAGCCACCAAATCCCAGCAGATGGTTCCCTCCCTGCATTGATATTGCTTATTGGGCAAACCAACCTTCATCTTCTTCAGAAGAGACACTAGAAGGGTATGCTTTTCTGTTTGATTGGCTTTCTGCAATGAGCTCAAAATCTTTGTGTCTCTGGGTCTAATAGCATTACCTAGATCTCATAGCCCTATTAAGGTATATTTTATTGGGTCATATTAGGTCTCAGGATCCCACAGGGCATACACTGTTTATAATGAGTTATGTGCCTGGTGAGTGGCTCTGATGGTTACCTATAGTCATTTCTAGCTAGAAGCTTAGGATTGTCAAACTAATGTTGGGGATAGGGGGGTCCTTCTAGCAATGCTAAGCTTTTAGTCAGAGAGGACTATATCTAACTTGATTGCTAGCTAGCAGGAGCCCCTCAAAGGTTAGTTTGGCAATGCTAAGCTTCTAGCCAGAAATTACTATATCGAACACTAAGGGAGCCAAAGGTAGACAGGAAACAGGCCCTGCCCTCAAGAAGCTTACTTGTTTAGCTCCGTGATTGACTACTCCTCTAGGAAAGAAGTCACTTCAAAATTATTTACAGATAGCAAAGCTCTAGGACTTAAGTTCTACTCTCCGCATGTAAAAAAGAAAGAAACTGCAACCTAACAAAGATCACCCCTCAAAATGGCACCCCGCAGCTCCTCTGTGGATAGGTAAGAAGGCTGAGAGCACACAGGTGAGCATCAATTTCAGGTGACCTCAGCTCTTCCCAGTACACCCAGCGTTACTCTTTTCATGGCACAGGTGTGTTTATGGGCATGTGATGGGCAGGTGTGAGAACACCTCTGAGTGTGTGTGTGTCTAAGTGTGTGTGTGTGTGTGTGTGAGAGAGAGAGGGGGGGGGTTGGGGGTGCTAGCGGTCATTCTGCGCGCGTGGGTGTCGAAGTCACACCTGCAGGCAATGTCATCCCCCAGAGCGGTGTAAGGGTGCCAAGTGTGAGTTTCCTATCAGGTGCGCC
This sequence comes from Gracilinanus agilis, assembly GCF_016433145.1. NCBI lineage: Eukaryota > Metazoa > Chordata > Mammalia > Didelphimorphia > Didelphidae > Gracilinanus > Gracilinanus agilis. The sequence continues at coordinate 77,380,629 of NC_058135.1, forward strand.
CCAGGGGGCATGGGCTCTGCAGGACGCGCCTAGGGGGCTGCGGGCGGACACCCACCTGACGAATCCGTGTAGGGTTCGACGGCGGCGGAGAGGCCCCGCCTCCTGGGCCGGGGGAGGTGGGCGAAGCCATCCTAGGTTCTTGGCGCCCGCAGTCCTGTTCCTGTCACTCTCGCTCGCGCCCTCAGTCTCCCGCAGTGTCTGGCCCGCGCTTCCCAGGCCTGAGCTCTTCTCCCGGCAGCAGACCCGCGCGCGAGGCCAGTGTCCTTGATTGCACGCGATAGCCGCCCCCTGCAGCAGCTAGTCCGGGCTGGGGGGCTCTTCTCATCTACCGGTCCGCCCGCCCCCGCAGGGCTCTGCCCTAGCTGCAGCTGCAGCTGCTGCAGCCTCCCTCCCTTCCCTGGCCCCCTAGTCCTCCCGGGCTCCGGCTAGCACCCTACCTACCTCCCAGCCGCGGGGACCAGTGCCATGGTGTCCCCGGGGCGTGGGCACGGCGGGGAAGGGAAAGAATCGACCAGGAGAGGTGGCCACCAAGCCGATCAATGAGTGACCTTCTGGAATCTCTCGGTGGGATGGGTGCGGTTCTTCCAGTAGTGGGGTTTCCTTGCGTTTGCGGCAGCTGCTGTAGCAGCGGAGGCAGCGGGTAACCCGGCTCTCCCTTCAGCTCAGCCCCCAACCTCTGGGTGTGTGTTTGGGGCGGGAGAGGGGGGGCTTGGGGGGGAGGGGGGGTTACGTGTGTGTAAGAGAGAGAGAATA
>NC_058135.1:77395791-77411829 GCF_016433145.1 Gracilinanus agilis
TCCCCAAATATGAGTCCAGTCTCATGTCTTCTTCAATACCTTGATTAGTGTTGCATCTAATCAATCAAAATGCAAACCTGCCTGCTTACAATCAGTCCCCAATTTAATTCCTTCAGTTGACAGACTTTTCCACCCTGGCAAGTAAAATTGCCTCATAAGAAAATTCAAGCTATTCAGACTCCTTTATTTTATTTCTATAATCCTTTAAAACTCCAGGCAGCTCTTTTTAAAAAATAATCTCATGACAGAGTCATATTTCACATTTATTTTCTGAAATACTCCTAAGAGCTATACCCATCAGAGTGACCTGAAATATTTCCTTATTCAAAACTCTTCCTCATTCATATATTTGTATGAATGAGGAAGAGTATATATATATATATACATATGAATGAATAAGAAAGAATACACATAGATATGAATGAGGAAGAATATATATATATGAATGAATGAGGAAGAGTATATATATATGTATATATATATATATATGAATGAGGAAGAATATATATATAAACACATATTTAAGTACTCTTAATTGGTAATGCTGTATAAAAGCCTGTGATCCACTTTTTCTTTCAACAGTCTTTAAATAGTTTTATTAGACAGTATAGTGCAAAGGAAGAGTGTCATATTTGAAACTCAGAAGACCTTAGGTTCAAATCCTGCCTCTGTCATTTGGTATCTGTGATCTTAGGCAATTTGCTTAAACTTACTTGGCCTCAGGTTTCTCATCTGTAAATTCGGGAGTTGAATTTGATGGCCTCTCATGTTCTTTCCAGCTCTATCTGTATCATATGAACCTATAAACAAAAAATGAAGGCACTATGACTTCATCAGCATTGGTGGGGGTTGCAGGGGGGAACCTACCATTGTGGGAACTCCCTTCATCAACTCTGCTCTTCAAACAAAACATCCATCTCCTGACTGCATTTTCTCTGTGTGTTCCCCAATGTATGGAATGTTCTCCCACCCTTTCAACTCCCAGCTAAAATCCTACCTTCCATAGTAAACCATTACAAATCTTTCTTAACTCTACTGACTCTACAGTTTGTTGTTTCTACTACATCCTATGTATAATTCATTCGTACATAATTATTTGCACATTGTCTCCCCAACTAGATTGTGAACTGCTCCATGGCAGGGACCATCTTTTACTTGTCTTTGCTTCCTCTGCTCTTAGCACCGAGTCTAACTTTTAGTAGGCACTTAACAAATGTATATTGACTGACTGCCTGAGATCAAGGTTGCAATTGGGTTTACATAGTAAATCCCAAAGAGTTGCCTGTGGAACAATAAATTACATGACTGGTCTGTGGTCATACAACAAGGGTCAGAGGCAAAATTTGAACATAGGTTATCCTGATTCCCAAGTCAAGCTGTCTATCCACTGGATGGCCAAGCTATCCAGGGATACTAGACTCATCTAGCCATATTAATCCATCACAATGAGATCTTTTGAGTTTCAAGTTTTTCCTTCAAAAATAGCAAGTCCAAAGAGAAAAGAAAAAGAAAACAAAGATGAATATTATATAGTCGAATTGACTACACTTGGTCCTAGAGAAGAAATGAGAAAAATGCCTTCCTGCCTTTTACTGGAGAAATAGGAAACCATCAGTATAGAATATTGTGTACCCAGATGTGGCCCATCCAAGTTTTTTTATTTGTTTGTTTTCCTTAACCATTTTCCCCCTTCATTGTCATAAGGAAAAGCTCACACTGCCTCTCATTCCATCTACAACAAGCCACATCACTAACCAAAATGTACCCAATAGCACTAGCCACTTTATGCTTTTGACCTACTCAGAAACACAAGTTAACTGGTTTTAACATTCACTGGTTATTCAGAAGCCAGTCAAAAATGCCATTCAGAAGTTTTCCTCCAACCCAAGAATATTGCCCTGACTGCTAAGATCAAAGTTCTAGAACATTAAGCTTGTAGCTGCTGAAACCCACACAAGAGAATCAGAGGCGCCAAGTGATAGTGGGATTCCTGGGGATGAAAGCAATTAGAAATAGCTACAAAGTATTACTGATTCTTAAACAAACATACCCGCTACTCAGACACAGGAAAAGTTAATGAATAATTGAGTTAGTAAAAGTTAACAGCATTAAGAAACAACTCCTCTAGTTAAAAGTTCTCTCCCTCCCCCTTTCACTCTTTTATGAAGACTGGGAGAGGGAGGACAGAACTGTGGAACATTCTGTCAGAATTTTTCTATATAGTACATGATTTTGCTGGGTTTTTTCTCTCCTTTGTCTTTGCTTTTTGTCTTTTCTTTTTTAAAAAATCTTTGTTTTAAGGTTTGCTAGGACATAAAGGGGCAGGAATATGTGGAAGAATTTAGGCAATATAATACAAAAAATACTAATAAACCCCCCCCTTTTTTTTAAAGTTACCGATTCCAACTTCTTTATTTAAAGACAGGATCAGATTACTACATTTTGTTATCTATGGCATGGGTGGGAGGCATGGGGGGGAGCAAGCCTATATCAAAACCTTTTGTAGGAATGCTTCATACTCTCCACAAAACAGAAACTGAAACAACCTGTTACACAATTAGTCACAAGTATAGTCTTGGTGGGGGGTTTTGCCCATACTCAAGAAAGTATTGTCTAAAACTAAACCCTGCCATCAATGTGCTTGGATGAATTCACAAATCTGTTGGAACCTGCACCATATTGGTCATTTTTCTGGCTCCTCTCTCCTGCTAAGCTAATGTTTCCTAACAGTAATTAAATTAAATGCTACTGCCACTGCTGTAACAACTGTGATTGCTAGAACCACCATAGCCACCTTGTATGTATATAGCTTGGCAAAATGTCAGCCCCTATCCTAAGGGCCAGAGCTTTTCCTTCCAATATTTCCTCCCAATTTCTAAGAAATTCAAAATTACATTAAATGCAAAGTAAAAATTGATTAGTTAAAAGTTCTATTTTGAAAGAGATCTGAAACATAGTGAGTAGTTAATTAGAATTCAACAAACCATAAACAGTTATTAAATGCCTGCTGAGTACTCAGTACAGTGCAATATAGGAGATGGAGATGGGAGAAGCTAACAATGAAGTCTGTCATTATTTAGTCATTGCAGTCTCTTCATGCCCCCTATTTGGTTATTTCCTTGGCAAAGAGTGGTTTGCTATTTCCTTCTCCAACTCGTTTTACAGATGTGGAAAATGAGTTGAATGGAATGAAGTGACATGCCCAGGAACTTAGAGTGAGTAAGTGTCAGGTCAGATTCAAACTAAGGAAGAAGAGTTTTCCTGAGTCCAGACCTGGCACTCTTTCCACTGTACCATGTAGCTGTCATGATAGGCACATAAGTGGGTGCTTAACAAATGTTTGTTCCTTTCTCTTCCTCCTTATTGTATAGACATTGCAAAGACATTGAAGGAGAGCAATAACACCATTAGACCTGTATGTAAGGAATATGAATCCGGAGGATTTGGGGACAAGAAAAGGCAAAGACTGAAGGTGAGGTGCTATCTCTGAAGGTATATGCAATAGGTTGGGGGGACAGGCTGGAAGAGTATGGGAGTGGTGATAACAAATGGTTGTCCCACTGGTAATACAAAGGAGGGATGGAAAGGAGATACTGGGAAGATAAAGCTAACAGGGTTTGACAATTGATTGTCTATAGGGAGAGGAGAGGGAAAAGTCAATAAAGCCCTTTTCTCCACTCCCAAGGCTGCCCTCTTGAGTATAGACACATCACCTCTCAGCTGGACTATGGCAATAGCTCCCCCATTGATACAGCTGCCTCCCATCTCTCCCTGCTCCAGCCCATTTCTTACATGACTGTAAGACAGATCTGCCTTCAGCACAATTCTAACCATATCATTCTCCTTCCCAAGAGACTGATTGACTCTAGGATAAAATACAAGTTTCTCTATTTGATATTTAAAGCTCTTGACAATACACCTCCTGTATTGTTATACTTTGTTGTTTGCTGTTGTTCAGTCATTTCAGTCATATTTGATGCTTCATGACTCCATTTGGGTTTTCTAAGCAAAAATACTGGAATGGTTTGCCATTTCCTTCTCCAGTTTGTTTTATAGATGAAGAAACTGAGCCAAACAGTGTGCTCAGGGTCACACAGCTAGCAAGTGTCTGAGGCCAGATCTGAACACAGGAAGATGAATCTTTTTAGCTCCAGATCCAGTACTCCATCCACTGAGCAACCTCACTTCCCCTTCATTTACCATATTTATTTCCCTTTATTTACTCTTTTCAAGCCAAACCATTCTTTTTGTTGTTGTTGTTCCTGCTTATAATGCTATAATCTCCCATCTTCAGAATCTTGCACAGGTTCTTCCTTGCTTAGAAGGCTCTCCCTCCTCTCCTCTACCCCTTGGAATCCCTAGCTTCCTTTAAGGTTCCACTCAAACACCAGCTCCTACTAGAGGCTTAACCTGATTGACTCTATGATGGTTCCTAACATGGTTGCCTTGGGTTTGTGTGTGAGGTACATAATAAATATACAAGCAAGGAAACAGAAAATCTTCAAGCATGTGATGCCTTATCCTCTCCCACTCCCCCAGTGGAATGGGTGGAGGAGAATCATTTGTTCCAGTGACCATGAAGGTGGTGGAAACCAATGCTATGGAGTGCTTAGAGTTAGAGCAGTGCCCTTCCCCACCAGAAAAAATGACTCAGGACATTTGGAGGCGGTGGGTTGTAGGTAATGGGGCTTATAACTTCATGACTATTGGGGACCTCCAATGAGGACTCACTTTACTGTTGCAGATTGGCACCTGCCCTACAAATGGTCAGTCTTAGAGAGTAGCCTGGGACACTGACAAGTTAATGGTTTGCCCAGGGTAGTATAATTTGTATGTACCAGGGGCAAGTCAGCGCCATGGTTGCACTCTCCTTTGAGGAATCTTCTTGATGTCTCATGCCAAATTTCCTCTCACTACTCAGTATTAATTTTAGTTGTATTTTTTATTCATCATTCATCTTTCCTTTTCCGAGACGACCAAGACATCACAAGTAATATCTTGATTTGCACGTGAATTGGATTTAAGTGAGGGAGGATTATACAAAGTCATCAGCCTGCCTCTCTCCTCTAGAATCATTTAAGTCTAGTGACAAGACAAAAATCAGCACGACTGATGATGATGCCAGGATGGCTTTGGCATCTCCATAGCACGAGCTCCCACGACCTTCACAGTTTTTGGAACAAATTATTCTCATCCACCCATTCCACTGAGGGGAAGACTTCACACATTTGGAGATTTTCTATTTAATTACTTGTATATTTATCTTCTACATACGCACACCCAAGGTAATCACGTTGAGGGTAGAAACCATTTCATTCTTGTCTCTGTATTTCTAGAACCTAATATGGTGATTAACACATAGGAAATGATTGATATGTATGTGTTGAATGAATTCTTTCAGCTTTTTTTTTAAACCCTTACCTTCCATCTTGGAGTCAATACTGTGTACTGGCTCCAAGGCAGAAGAGTGGTAAGGGTAGGCTATGGGGGGGGGGGGGAGGAGGAGAGGGTCAAGTGACTTGCCCAGGGTCACACATTTGGGAAGTGTCTGAGGCCAAATTTGAACCTAGGACCTCCTGTCTCTAGGCCTGGCTCTCAATCCACTGAGCTACTCAGCTGCCCCCTATTTCAGCATTTTTAACATGGATGCCTGAGTAATCATGGTATCACTGACAAAAGGAGTGATATCACAAAGGAACAGGTTTTGAAAATGTTTAAATTTGAGAAACAAGGTTGACAGTCTGATCAGTCGATCAAGAATCATCTATTGAGTGCTTCCTATGACTAGGTGCTGTGCTAAGAGCACTGAAGATACAAAAAGAGGCAAAAGACGGTGCCTGCCTTCAAGAACTTACAGCCTAATGGGGAGACAACATACAAAAAAGTACACAAAATAAGCTGCATACTATATAAATGGGAAATCATTAAAAGAAAGAAGGCTTTGAAATTGAGAGGGGATGGGGAAGGCTTCCTGTAGAAGATAGAATTTTAGTTAGAACTTAAAGGAAGCCAGGAAGGTCAGTAGTTTGAACAGACGAGGGAGAGCACTTCAGGTATAGAGGACAGAGAGGCAAATGGAAGCATTAATGCAATACTCAAGAAACACATCTTAAGTAATTACAATGTGCAAAGCACTGTCAAAAGCACTGAAGGAGACAAAAAGATAAAATAATAGGTAGTATTTACATAGGGTTATGAGGTTTGCAAAGTACTTTATAAATACTCTCTGATTTTATTTTGACAAGCACCTTGGGAGGTAGTTTTTATTGTGCAGTCATGTCTGCCTCTGTGACCCGGTTGGGGTTTTCTTGGCAGAGATACTGGAATGGTTTGTCATTTCCTTCTCCAGCTCATTTTACAGATGAGGAAACTGAGTCAAATAGAATTAAGTGACTTGTCTAGGGTCGCACAGCTAGTAAGTGTCTGAGGCCATATTTGAACTCAGGAATATTAATTTTCTTGACTCCAATCCTGGCACTTTATCCACTTTGCCATCTAGCTATCCCAGAGAGGTCCAGGTGCTATTATTCAGATTTTATGGATGAGGAAACTGAAAGAAGCAGAAGTTAGTTGACTTTTCAGAGATCACAGAAGTATTTGATACAAGATTTTAACTCAAGCCTTCCTGACCATAGGTCCAGCATTCTATCCACTGTGTAACTTAGTCACCTATGATAAATGATACATGATCTCATAGAATTTAACTTTCAGCAGAGGAGAGAAGACAAGATTTCAAGAATGATACAATAAAATATACATACTTAAGTGGGATGTAGAAGTGAAATAAGAACAAATGATATCAATAAAAATTATATCAATATCAATAAAAATGATATCAAAAATTAATTATATTAGAAAGAAACCCCCAACATCTCAGTATTACCCCTAAAATGCAAAGGGGAAATGTAATCATGTGTTCGTCAGTTGGTATAAGAACCCCAGGAGGTGAAAAAGGCTACACATTTATGTGTGGAGACAGTTTCCAACAAAGCACATTACAAGAGTTCATAGAATGGAGAGAATGTTTCCAACTTGGTTGATTCTGGAAAAGCTTTATTAAAGGAAATACAAGGGACAGCTGGGTAGCTCAGTGGCTTGAGCGTCAGGCCTAGAGATGGGAGGTCCTGGATTCAAATCCGGCCTTAGACACTTCCCAGCTGTGTGACCCTGGGCAAGTCACTTAACCCCCATTGCCCACCCTTACCAATCTTCCACCTATGAGTCAATACACAGAAGTTAAGGGTTTAAAAAATAAAAAATAAAAAAATAAGGAAATACAATCTGATCTGGGTCTTGAAAGATGGATAGAATTTGAGCAAATAAAGATGGAGGAGGGTGTTAGGTGTGTAGGTATGTAGAAAAGAGTCTGGTCAAGATACAAAAGAAAGATGAATTTGGATGTGGTGATTAAACTATGAGAAGATCAGTGAAACTAGATTGAAGCATCCTCAAAGGGAATAGAATAAGACCAGTGAGGTAATAGCCAGAGGGTAGACAGTCTTGTGTGTCATTCAAAGGTGTTTGGACTTTATCAATTAAGGCATCATAGAGTCAGTGATTTTAGAGGTGGAAGGGACCTTTGGGGCCATCTTCCAGCCCCTTTTACAGATGGGAAAACTGAGAACCAGAAAGATTAATCGACATGCCCAAGGTCCCAAAGGAATAAGAAATAGAGTTGAATAGGATTAGATATGGGGTTTCATACAGAATCAAAGTTTGTTACGGTTTTGAATTCAGGTCTTCTATCAAACTCAGTGCTTTTTCTACCATCCAAGAAAAGATGGAGACCAATGGAAGATTTTTAAAGTAGTGAAATGATGTATTTAAACCTGTGCATTAGGAAGGTCAACTTGGCAAGTGGAATGTTGGATGAAAATGGATCAAGGAGGGAGTTCTGATCAGGGAGATGGCTTAGGAAGTCTATGTAGCAATGCAGCAGCTGTGTTATTAGCTAAAGGAATGCCTGTCCCATTTTATCTTGCCTTTGTATCTTGACTAAGGCTCTTTTCTATATCCTTAGCACCCTCCTCCCTTGGTGCCACACTTCAAGACCCAGCCCAGATTCTGACTCCTCTAAGAAAGCTTTTTCATATTCATCCAACTTAGAAACATCTCTCCATTCTCTCACGTAATTATCATCACAACTAACCCAAGAGGTAAATAATGCAAGTATCATTATCCATATTTCACAGATGAGTCAAACGAGTCTCAGATTGAGTAGATAAATTCAGATGACTTTTTCAGACTGTATCTGGGGGAAAGAGGTTCAAGATCCTCAGCTTTATAGGGAGACAGATTGACTAGTGAAATGAATATTATTCTGGGAATTAGGAAACCAGGTTTTCCTGCAGCCTGAGTTCTGCTAAAAAATAGCTGTGTGATATTGGGTATGTCACCTCATTGATCTGGCATTTCATTTGTTCATTTTTAAAATGTAAAGGTTGGTTCCTTCCAATTTTTAAATCCTCTGATCCAGGGCAGCTAGGTCAGTGGATAGAGTACCAGGCCTGGAGACTGGAGAACTTGGGTTCAAATCTGGCCTGAGACACTTACTAGCTGTGTGACCCTAAGCAAGTCACTTAATTCAGTTTTTTGATCTGTAAAACGAGCTAGAGAAGGAAATAACAAACTATTCCAGGGTCTTGCTAAGAAAATCCCAATTGGGTCATGAAGAGGCAGACATGACTGAACAACAAAAACCACCTCCCAAGGCTCTTGTGGGAATAAAAACAGATAGTATTTGTAAGACCTATGTATGTATATAGAATAAAATAAATATACACACTCCCAATTTATGTGTATCTAGTGAGAGACCTCAATATACAGACATAAAAATATCTAAATATACATGTCAAATATTGCTATTAGATGATAAAAAGTACAAAAGTGTGATCATGAGTGCAGTACGGAAAGGGCTGATTGCAGTTATACTGAGGAAATTCTTTGGATATAGGAGGTCACTATTGAGCCATCATCCCCACTTCATCTCCACCTGAAACTTGGACTCTGTCCTCTGGAACCATCCTGGGCTCTGATAAGGGAGCTTTCATCTTATCTTAGCCAGGTCACTTTGAAGGGATGAGCTCCAAAACATGCATCTAAAAGCATAGTAACTCCACCACCATCCCCATAGACGCATATACCATCTAGTTCCACTTTGTGTGCTGTTCACTTCCATATAATGTAAGTTCTTTGAGGCAAGGATTGTCTTGCTAACTTGCTTGCATATATATGTATCCAGAGGATTTAGTGCAGTGATTGACTCATAATCTTAAATTCTCTCCCAGTCTCTTCTCTTCTCTTCTCTTCTCTTCTCTTCTCTTCTCTTCTCTTCTCTTCTCTTCTCTTCTCTTCTCTCTCCCCCCTCTCTCAGTCTCTCTTTCTTTGTCTCTGTCTCTATCTCTGCCTTTCCCTCTCTCTCTCTCGCTTTCTCTCTCTCTTTCTGTCTCCCTCTCTTTCTATCTTTCTTTCTCTCTTTCTCTTTCTCTGTCTCTGTCTCTGTCTCTCCCTCTGTCTCTGTCTGTCTGTCTATCTGTCTCTTTCTCTCTCTGTCTCTCACTTTTTCTGTCTCTCTGTCTCTCCATTTGAAAAAGATTTTTAAACTGAGTTGAAGTCATCTCTCTGATGCCCTTATTTGTAAAATGAGGGGCTGGACTAGATGACCTTCCAGGTCCCTTCCAGCTGTAACAATCTTTGATTCTAAGGAGAATGAACAGGCCTTGTCAGCTCATTAGCTGGGAGGCTACAGAGCACAGAAAAATCAAATGTGACATCATGGCTTCAAGTATGGGACTGGCAGAGCAATGGTTCCTTTAACAATAGACAAGGAAATTTGAAGAGCCATAGGTTTAGAGGCAAAAATATGACCTGAGGCTTGAAGAAGTGCAGTTTATTTTTCAAAGGCAATAAATGAGTTTCTTTTCTTTTGTCTTTTGTCTTAATTATGCAGTTGTGCCTCTTGAACAAGTGAATGTCAGCTTTTCAGAGCTTGGCCCAACACTATTTCTAATTTGGAAAGTTCTGCTTGCTCAAGGCCTGTGCAAAGTGCAGAGTGAGGGTTGAAAACAGAGAAATTACCTGGCATATTACCAAGTGCTTTTAATAGCAAAGCATGGCAATTCTTGTCTCTTGGCCTTATGTGACCACGAAAGAAGACAGATGCCTGGCTATGCCAAGTGTCTTGCTCACGCCGTTCATAACCATCTTTCCAGAGAAAATAGTTTGTAGCAGTAAACTCTAAGGAATCCTGGGGCTTGAGATTATTATAAGACCACATGACAAAGGATGCATTCAATTTTGTCCTGAAATTATAGGGTCATAGATTGAAAGATGGAAAGGACCTTAAAGGTCATTAAGTTCAACCCCTTCATTTTATAGTGAGGAAACAGGACCTGGGAGGAGAGGTGACTTACTCATGGTCACCCAACTGATAAATGATCAAGGTGTGACAACATAAACATACAGACACATACAATTTTTTTTTGTAATCAATTACCTCCTTAGGAAATATTCCTTGTAGAGGGATCTTTGAGGGGTAAAAGAGGTGAGCAATTTAGTGATTTTTCTCACATAACTTCAAATCATTTTCCAAAATGGTTTAACTAATTCATGCTCCATCAATAGTAAATTAGCATGCCTGACTTTTGACAATTGCTTCAAAAATGAATTTTTCTATATTTTGCCTTTGTTAATTTGGTAAATGCAAATAATACCTTTGGATCAATTTATTTGCATTTTTCTGATAGTGATTTAAACAGTTTTTCCAATGCTTGTTAATAGTTTGTTTTTCTTTTTTTGAAAACTCCATTTTAGTATCTTTTAATCATTTGTTGATTAGGGAATAGAGCTACGTCTTCTATATTTGGGTCAATTTCTTTTGGGGGAGATTTTTTCTATTCTTTTTTTAACATTTATTTATTTATTTAGAATTTTTTCCCATGGTTACATGATTCATGTTCTTTCCTTTCCTCCCCTTCTCTCCCCCATCCCAGAGCCAATGAGCAATTCCACTGGGTTTTACATGTATCATTGTTCAAAATCTATTTCCATATTATTAATATTTGCATTAGGGTGATCGCTTAGAGTCTACATCCCCCGTCATATCCCCATCGAATCATGTGATCAAGCAGTTGTTTTTCTTCTGTGTTTCTGCTCCCACGATTCTTTCTCTGGATATGGATAGCGTTCTTTCTAATAAGTCCCTCAGAATTGTCCTGGATCATTGCATTGTTGATAGTACAGAAGTCCATTACATTTGATTTTACCTCAGTGTATCTATCTCTGTGTATAATATTTTCCTGGTTCTGCTCCTTTCACTCTGCATCAATTCCTGGTGGTCATTCCAGTTTCTGTGTCAATTTCTTAAAGAACTGGGACATTAGATCTTTATTAAAGATATTTAATGAAAATGTATTTTCCCAATTTGTATCTTTTATTTTATTTCTAAAGACATTAATTTTGTTTTTGCAAAAACTTAAAATTTTACATAATCAAGATAATTTTTAAAAGTAATTTGTCTCTTTCATTACTGTTTAAGAATATTTTTCCTCTCCAAAGATATAAAAGATATAATTTTCTATTCTTCTCAAATTCTTTTGTATTGTGGCTTTTTACGTTTAGGTCATTTAGGTAGCAAGGTGGCACAGTAGATAAAGCATTAGATTCAGAGTCAAAAAGACTTGAGTTCAAATCTTACCTTATATATTTACTCACTTTGTGACCCTGGATGTATTATTCGATCTCTTTCTACCTCTCTTTCCTCATTGATACAATGGGGATAATAATAGTACCTAGCTCTTAGGGTCATAGTAAAGAACTTTGCAAACCTTAAAGTGCTTTAGAAATGTTTGCTATTATTAGTTTCATCATTAGCATTATTTTTATCCCACTTGGAACTTATTGTAGTATACAGTCTAAACAGATTTTTTAAAAGGTCCTTATTAAAAGATCTAAATCTATTTTAAAAATACAATTTTCAAATTCTGCACAGTAGTTCTTAGTATGTAAGGAATATCTCCCCCTAGTAGTGTGTGTTCTTAGATTTACCAAACACTAGACTTCTGTGATCATTTGTTTCTCTTTCTTTTAAGAGTAACTTACATTAATCTATTTAATTTTCAAGAATATTATGTTTGAAAAAGAAAAAAAAAGAATATTATGTTTGCTAATGTTAAAAGGTGATCAGTTTTTCAAAATGGAAAGGTTTAACTATATAAATGAAACCAACAAGTTCCAAATAATAGGAAATCACTTTATAATATTCCAAATAATTTACATAAAATTCTCATTGGAGGAGCCTGATTATTCACTGCTCCACCTGTCAGTCCTAGAGCCTATCTCTCTATGGCTTCTTCTCTAAGTCTTTCTCTTCCTTCAGAGACTTTTCCCTGAAAAGGATCTGAACTTTGAATTGTCTTTCTTGAAGTCTGAAGATTCAAATCTCTCCTCTCTCAAGCTTGGCCAAGTCCATGTTTCTCATAGGCTCAGAGCATTGAGTAATCAATCTTTACCAGTGAGAATGGTTTAATGAGCCCCTGGTTACACAAGGAAGGCCAAAATCTTTAGCAAATCCTACCTAGATCATCTTTTTTGTTACCAACTCTCAAGGAGAAGTTGGCTATGCTAATTCATATTACTGTGGCCAATAATATGTATCTACATACTAGGAGGCAGTCAAGCCAATATATAAAGAAAATCAGAAGAGATTGTCCACAGAGGCAAACTCTAAGAGAATGGAAACAGAAAGTTCAAGGTAATTGAAGATTTTCCTAAAAGATAAAACATTTTCTTTACTTTCTTCTTCTAGTGAAATCCCTAACTTAGAGCAAGATTTGTTGATTGATTTTTTTAAGATAAGAACTTCTGGTCTTCTGTTTCTAGGTTTTATCTATTTACTCTATTCTGCTGATTAATTTTTATTTCATTTTTTCTCATCCCAGATAGTTTTAATAATTACTGACATAATACAAATGGAGGTTCAGTTTAAAGAAATTCTAAATTCTAAATGTGATCTTCTACAATATAAGAGAGCTTTCCTCAGCTGACTCCATTTAGAGTGTCCCTAATGAGCATCCTTGATAAATATCCTTTTGCTCAGTCTATTTAATGCTGTCATTTTGTTCTAGTATTGAACTTATACACCAGGAGACTGGCCTGAATGAGACCCAACCTAGAATAACATGGTAACTAATCTATGAGCATCCAAATTGCTGGTAGGAATGAGAGTTTGGAAAAATGAGCCTAGAACATTAATTTAAAAGCAAGATTTCTCTAACAGATAGTCACGGTTTCATGTATAATTGTTGCCTTCTGTGCTACAATAAATATGGAAATGTTCATTTTACATAAAATTCAGAATAATCTTAAAAGAGAATGGTAAAAAGGAAAAGAGGAAGTTCTGTGGGTCAAAAATATAAGAGTAGCCAACGAGAAAAAAACTAATGATACCCCAGGTTGGTCTAAGAAACAAAGTGAATGACTCAAAACAGACAAGTTTTATATATTCTGCTCAGGTTTGGAATATTGAATTCACCTTAGAAAGTATATGAGCAAGACAAACACAGGAACTATATGAACACAACCAAAAACACTTTCCACACAATTAAAACTAGATCTAAAGAATACACTACATAGTAAACTACAAAAAAAAAAAAAAAAACTAGATCTAAATAATTGGAAAAACATTCATTGCTAATGGGTAGGATGAGCTAACATAATAAAAATTACCATCCTTCCCAAGCTAATTTACTTATTTAGTGCCATACCCATCAAACTACCAAGAAACATTTTTACTGAATTAGAAAAAACAATAACAAAGTTCATTTGGAAGAATAAAAGATCAAGAATATCAAGGGAACCATACTTAAAGAAATTATTCAGCAAAATTGCCCTGACGTTCTACAACAAGAGGGCAATATAGACATTGAAAGGATCCATAGATCACCTTCAACACTGGACCCAGAAAAGTCAACACCCAGGAATATAATAGCGAAATTGAAGAGCTTTCAAGTAAAAGAAAAAATCTTACAAGAAGCCAGAAAGAGACAATTCAAATATCAAGGAGCACCAATAAGGATCACACAGGATCTGGCAGCCTCCACACTAAAAGACCACAAGGCTTGGAATACAATATTCAGAAAGGCAAGAGAGCTGGGCCTTCAGCCATGAATCAACTACCCATCGAAACTGACTATATACTTCCAGGGGAAAGTATGGGCATTCAACAAAATTGAAGATTTCCAAGTTTTTGCACAAAAGAGACCAGGACTAAATGGAAAGTTTGATACCCAACCACAAAAATCAAGAGAAACATGAAAAGGTAAATAAGAAACAGAGGGAAAAGAAAGAAAACTCATAATCTTTTAAACTTGGCTCTTTAAGGGTGTAAATATGATCTAATTATCTGTATTACTAGGTGGAGAAATGCTATGTATAATTCTCTGAAGTGAACTTTATTCACTATTATAATATTCACTATTATAGCAACCAGAAGAATAATTCATAGGGAGAGGACAGGATACTAAATGGTCTAAGATGACATGGAGGGTGGAAAAGAAGGGGGGAATAGTAGGGGACACCAAGAAAAATCTGAGTAAATAAGAAAAATAAGATATTCTATTACACACAAAGAGGGCATGGGAAGGGGAGGGGATAAATACTACCATAAGAAGGAGAGGAAGAGAGCATTAAGAGGTAATAATCAAACCTTACTCTCAGTGTAATCAACTCGGAGAGGGAAGAGTAGCTTTATTATCCATTGAGATAAAAAACTCTACCTAACCCTACTGAAAAAGTCAGAAGGGTTAAACCAAAGGGAGCAGGGGAGTGGGGAGGTCAAAAAAGGGAGGGGAGAAGAAGGGGGAGGGAATTTATTAGGTCCTTTAAAAAACAAAAAGACGGGAATAACAAGGGAGGGGGCAGAAAGGGAAGTCAATCAAGGGAGGGGATAAGGGATAAGGGCTCAAAGCAAACCACTGGTTTAAAAGGAAATAGTGTAAGAAGAAGGGGTGGGTCTAGGGGAGGATAAAAAAATGTCAGTGAATGCACAACTAACAATTGTAACTCTGAATGTGAACGGGATGAACTCGCTCATAAAACGGAAGCAAATAGAAGAGTGGATCAGAAACCAAAATCCTACCATAGGTTGTCTACAAGAAACACATATGAGGCGGGTAGACACACACAAGTTCAAGGTTAAGGGTATGAGCAAAATCTTTTGGGCATCAAATGAGAAAAAGAAGGCAGGAGTGGCTATTATGATCTCTGACAAAGCCAAAGTAAAAATAGATAGGATTAAAAAAGACAGGGAAGGTCATTACATCCTGATTAAAGGCAGTATAAACAATGAGGAAATAACACTGCTCAATATATATGCACCAAGTGGTATAGCATCCAAATTCATAAAGGAGAAACTGGCAGAGCACAAGAAGGAAATAGATAGTAAAATCATACTAGTGGGAGATCTAAATATTCCTCTTTCAGATCTAGATAAATCAAACCAAAAAATAAATAAGAAAGAGGTAAGAGAGGTGAATGAAGTCCTAGAAAAATTAGATTTGATTGATATGTGGAGAAAAATAAATAGGGACAAAAAGGAATACACCTTCTTTTCAGCTGCACATGGTACATTTACAAAGATTGACCATGTAATAGGGCATAGAATCATGGCAAACAAATGCAAAAGAGCAGATATAATAAATGTAACCTTCTAAGATCATAATGCAATAAAAATAATAATCAGTAAGGGCACCTGGACAGGCAAATCAAAAACCAATTGGAAATTAAACAATATGATTCCCCAAAACCAATTTGTCAAAGAAGAAATCATAGAAACAATCAACAATTTCATTGAAGAGAATGACAATGATGAGACATCCTACCAAACTCTGTGGGATGCAGCCAAGGCAGTACTCAGGGGGAAATTTATATCCTTGAGTGCATATATTAACAAATTAAGGAGGGCAGAGCTTAATGAATTGGGCATGCAACTAAAAAAATTAGAAAGCAAACAAATTAAAAATCCCCAGATGAAAACTAAAT